>NC_054753.1:4398067-4705567 GCF_018143015.1 Lytechinus variegatus
GGATAGGATATATATCTGGCAATCCATATCTGACCAGAAAAGGGTCCCTCGACCGGCTCATTTTAAAAATAAATTGGCGTGTTTGAAGACACCTTCGGGGGGAGCAGATTCATCACCTCAAATAGCAAAATAGCCCTAATCCTTCCGCCAGTCAAAATATAGTCCAAAATTGGTGATATTTCTTCCCAATTTGGGAAAAGGAAGTTCAGTAATTACCAAAAATAGAATCAGTGTTAGATGGACAATCATATGCATACACTTTGTCAATCAGCCATATCAAAATAAAAAAAATAGCAATGGGTTGGCTCGAATGAATATCTATGGCCTGCCACTAGTGATTAGGCCCGTGTAACCGCAAGCGATAGTGCCATCGGAAAGAGCGCCAGCTACGGCAGTCGACCGACTAGCCGACTACGCCAATTGTTGTATACGTAGACCCACTGATCTCTATAAAAAATCTGGATATAAAATAGGCCCATACGCGCCGTACGAACGATTGACGCCGCCATACGGAGCAAGCGTGCGCCATACCACTCCCATGGTTTGCGGACGCGTCGGGAAGCTCCGCATAGCGTGCCGTTGGCTTGTGTGTAATTTCCCAAAGTAATCATGCACTTGCCATCAAATTACCCTTCTAATTATTTGTTTAACTTTTTTGAACCCTTTACACATCTAGACATATATTTACATCTTTTTCCTACCTTCAAAACAAACCTAGTTAGACATGTACAAACCATAACCCTTCTCCCAATATAAAACGCAATACAATCCCATTATTTGTGCATAATAATTAATGCTTATCACCTCACCTTTGTGTCTACTGTACCTTTAGGCAGATTTTGTGTATTTAGATGTTTTTTTTCTCTCACTCTCTTTAGTGTTTTTCTTCACCATAAGTAATTTGTATAATTTTACAATATTCATATTTATGTACTTGCCCCATGGAAAACCAGCTGTAACAATCGATCGATCATCCTTACTGCTGATAATGGGCTACAAGCCGTATTTACTTTGTATATTTTTATGATACCGCATGTATTTTATCTGATTTTAAATACGAAAAATACTAATCAAACCAAACACATGGTTTATCGCTGATGACCGGAGGTGAGGGGTAGTTGTAACTTATGTTTTGGCTGATTTTGGGAAATGGCCCTTGCTAATGTATACAAAAAACTACGCTGAGCATTTAAAATACGCTCCTTTTCTCTTAAAACTTTAAAACACCCCCCCCCCCCTATATGCCTTTGATTTTATTTAATGTAATTTCATCTTGTTTCAGCTGAAATATGTAGTCTTCATTGTCGCCTTTAACATGATTGTACATTTGTACAAGTATATTTTTTTCATAATTTTCCTTTATTTTTTTTTTATATGTGTCAAGTATAAATGCTGGATTAAAGGCATTGTTTAACATTATGTTTGGTTTTTAAAAATCTGAGCTGCATGGTCCTAAATGCTTTCAGAATATCTGATGGGATGTAAAAATAAATCTGTGGAAAAAAATTATGCTTCAGTTATCATTTAATGTTTCAAAGAAGTGAAAACCTATAATATCACCCCCATATAGACTACTGTGCTGGAGTTATCCTCGGAACGAGAATAAATGCTATTTTCATAGATATCTTGATAATGAATGTGTTATTTTCATTATTTTTGCATTTTTGTTTGTTTTTTCATCCATCTGAACATAGACAGGTCAGACAGCTCAATTTTAGATTTTTTTTAAAATCAATCTACCACAATGTTAACTAGTGGCTTTACAGTAAAGTAAACTTCATTCATATATGCAACATATTCACACTAAGATTCTGGTTTCTTCACTTTTCATCACCTACATTTCTTCTCATCTCTTACACTCATGCTCTTACTTTCACTACTCTATAAATATTTTCTTCCATCATTTTTTTTTTCTTTTAAACTTTTTATTGATCAAACAATCGGTATGTACAACAATAATCATGATATCAATCACATTTACAATGGTATAGGATACACTCACAAACAAAACGATACAAAAACATACATCACAGTTGTACATGAAAAGTGGGTAACAAATAACATTATCTGTATGTCAATGGTATAATCAAAAGATTTTTTCAACAGGGGTCCATTTTTTATAGTGCAATCCTTCAATATGCCTCTGTTTTGCAATGTTAAGTTCAATCAGTTTAATATTAGAAATAAAAGATATTAGCCCTCTTATACATGGTTGTGTGTTTTTACACTTTTCTACGTAAACATATCTTTTGAACATTAGTACCAAATGGTTTAGTAGCATTTTGTGGGGGCCTTTCCAGTCCATAATGAATCCAAATATCATTCTTTTCTTAGTAAAATCTTCAAACTTAGTATTAAAGCTCTTGCCAATCTTATAAATTCCCGTCGAAGATTATAAATAACATCACAGTCATAAAACAAATGAACAGGTGTCTCTAAATTTGAGTGACAGAACGTGCAAGTTTCTGAGTCGACCACTTTCATCTTAAACAATCTATGATTAGTATACAGTATATTATGAATTAATTTGAATTGAAAAACTCTCATTTTTGCTTCTATTGTGCACTTGAACGGAAGGGTGTAGATTTGAGACCAGTCATCATCTTGAATATTAAAGGTTGTAGAAAATAATTGTTCACTAACTGGTCTGGTTATCAACCCAGATAAAAGGTTCTTGTAGATTGCTTTGGATTTCACATTATATAATGCAGAAGTCACTTTTTCTTGTTGTAACTGATATTCATTATTTTTATCCCAAAACATTTGTAATATTAGGGGATGGAATTCACATTTCCATTCTTTCTTCACTGACTCGATTATTGCCATGTATTGTAGAAAATAATTATTTTTAACACCTTTTCCATTCCAATACTCAACATGTAAAAAATTTCCATCACTGTTAAATAATTGATAAATATTAGATAGCCCTGCTTCATGAAGGGCACTGCAGTACATTGACTTGTTATTTATCAATATGCATTTGTTATTCCATACACCTTGTCTCAGTATGCTAACCTGGCTTGTATCATTAGTAACCAAGTCCAAATAGATATCCGTCTTTAACCACGCTTTTAATAAAGCAATATAAAATGGAGGGATATCCTTAGTTTTTGGTAGTTTCTCCATTGCATAATTACTGACAAATATAAATTTTCCACCATATGACTTTACAAAATATTCACACAAGGTTATCCAACTATGATTTGATCTAAAGAAATATCGCTGGACCCATTTCACTAGCTGAGTGTTGATCATACATTGAATGTTTGGGAATTTTAGTCCCCCTTCTGCATAATCATGCAGCAAACATAGTAGTACATGCGATTTTATCTGGGCCATTCCACAAAAATGAAAACATGAGCTTCTCAACTTCTTTCACTAAAGCAATGGGTAATGAGATGTTGGATAATAAATAAATTACTTTGGACATTATAAAAGTTTTCAATATCTGTGTTTTGCCAATCAAGGTAAGTCCTCTGTTTTTCCATTTATTTAGTACAATTCTCATCTCTTTAACTCTGGTTTCAAAATTCCTTTTCCTTGCTTCTTCTGTATCATATGAAAAGAAGATGCCTAAAACTTTAATTCCTTTCTCTGGCCATAAGATACACTGTCCTTTTCACCTAGATGACGATTCTTACCAATCCACATGCCTTCAGTTTTTTATTTATTGATACATAAACCAGATATTTTAGAAAATTCCTCAAACTCTAAAAATACATGTTGTAGGGAGTGACGGTCTTTACAGAAACATGTTATGTCATCTGCATAAGCAGTATATTTTATTACCTTTCCTTCCACTTCAAAACCCTTTATACTGTCATTATTTCTAACTCTATTCAAATAAACCTCTAATCCCAAAATAAATAATAAGGGCGCAAGAGGGTCCCCTTGTCTTACTCCTCTACTTACTTTGAAATAGCCTGTAGTAAATCCATTTACGAGAACAGAGCTATTGATATCATTATAAACAGTTTTTACCCATTGGATAATCGAAGGCCCAAAATTATAAGCTTCCAGACATTGAAAAATAAATGAGTGGCTTAATGAGTCAAATGCCTTGGTAAGATCTAACGCCATAATTATGCCTTGAAAGTCTTCATTTTCTGCATAAAACATTAAGTCTGATATTAATCGAATTCCTTCACCAATGTTTCTACCTTTTATAAATGCTGTCTGTTGACAGTTAATCAGGTTTCCTATTACTTTAGAAATTTTTTTGGCTAAGCATTTGGAAAGGATTTTTGCATCAACATTTATCAAAGTAATTGGTCTCCAGTTACTCAATAAGGATCTTTCTTTATTGGGCTTTGGGATCAATTTTATCACCCCTTGTCTTTGTGAAACTGACATAGACTGGTCTTTGTAAGCTGCATTGAAAGAGTCTATCATATATTTTGAGACCAGGGGCCAGAATGTTTCATAAAACTCCACTGTTAGGCCATCATTTCCCGGTGTTTTATTTTTAGCCATTTTAACCAGTTCTTCTTTTGCTTCATTACATGAGATTAAACCTTCACATGAAACCTTTTCTGATTCTGTTATTTTCTCCAGATTACTATGACAAATATAATTGTTAGAGATCTCTTCATCTACTATATCTCTGTTTTTAAAAAAAAATCAGTGAAATATTCCTTGATAAATCTTTGAGTGTCTGGTTGTTTTCTGAAAGTCCCTTCATTCGTATCTAATACATCAATAGATGTATTTTCAGCCTGGCTTTTCTCCAATGAAAGAAAATATTTGTTGCTTTTTTCCCCCTTCTCATACCAATTGCATCTCGATCTCAAAATTGCCCCTTCTGCAAAATAATCATACAATTTATGTAATTCCTCTTCAATGTATTTCTTTCTATCTACAACTTCTTCATCTAAGCCATTTCCTTCCATTTCAATACTTTCACATATATTTTTCAATTCCTCCTCTAGTTCTTGTCTTTGTTTTTCCTTTTCACCTTTTTTCTTCTTTGAGTATGGGATGGTAAATTTTCTAATTCTGTATTTCAGCCAATCCCACAACATTTTCTTATCATGTTTTTGTTCACATTCATCAACCCAAGATGGGAGGCTGTCACTGAGAGCTGTAACAAATTCCTCATTCCTTAGTAAGCTGTTGTTAAATTTCCAATATGAGGGTCCCATTTTTTGTTTTTCAATATGGAGTTGCAAGGTTACATAATCATGATCAGATAAGACACATGGGTACATATCATTTTCTACGACAACAGACCGCAGAGCGTCTGTGACCAACCAGAAGTCCAGTCTTGACTGAATATATGGATTAAGTCTCCTCCATGTAAACCTCTTTGTTGTTTGGTTTCTTGTTCTCCAAATATCAATAAGACAAAAGCATTCTTTCAGTTTTTCTATTGTTGTGCATGAACGTTTCCACACTGTTCTCATACTACCACCTTCTCTATCCATATCCAAGTCCTGTATAAAGTTAAAGTCTCCTCCTATTATGCATTTGTGTCCTTCATCATTAAATTCTTGTAATTTCAAATAAAGATCAGTAAAATATTCCACATGTTCCTTTTCATTATTGGGTGCATATACATTAACAATGATATATATTTCCTTTCGTACTTCAACTTTGATGCATAAAAAGCGACCTACTTTATCTTTAATCGAGTCGAGGAGTTTAATATCAGGTGTTCTCCTCAAAATCATACAAACTCCTCTGCTCATTGATGTACCATGACTAAATAATATGTCTGATCTAATTTGATTCCTCCACCATATCTCATCCTTTTCTGTGGAATGTGTTTCTTGTAGCAAAATTATGTCCTTTTTTTAATTTCGATAAGAAATTGAAGTATCGTTTTCTAGTCTTGAAATCCCCTAATCCATTTACATTATGCGTCATTAATTTTAAATCCATTGTTTGAAAAAATCAGACGATGGTCTCACTAAAAAACACAAACAATTACAATATAACGGCAAACAAAAAAACAGAATGATTGCGGCTTTCCCAACCACTTGCTTCATGCTTGGAGTGACGCTTTGCGTGGTGAACAAAATGATCTTATAAGCCTTGTTTATACTCTTCTTCCTTCTGTGTTTGTTTGTCCCGATAAAACAGCCTAGCCGGATACTTGAAGTAGGCCTTTCCATGCTCTTTCTTCAGCTTCTGTCGGGTATGCGACATCTTCTTTCGCTGGTCTCTTATCTCCTTCGGCAGCATTTCATCAATGAATATGGGGTTCCCCTTCCCCTCGTAGACGAATGGCTTGTCTTTTAGTAGTTTTCGAGCACTTGCAAGTACAGAACTTCTTGTGGTATACCTATTGAATGCCACCATAATCGGGCGGGGTGCCCCTCTTTCAGATCGCTGACCTGAACGGTGTGCCCTCTCTATGCATAAATCCTGCCCTCGTAGATCCAAATGAGACTCTCCAAAGGCCTGAATCAGCTTCTCACAATTGCCTTTCTCACAGCCTTCAGGAAAGCCAAAGAATACAGCAGTGCATCTCATTTCTCTGGCTGCAAGATCAACAAATTGACCCTTCATTCTTGCATTCTCTTTCTCAAGCTCTCTAACTCTGTCCTTCATTTCCTTCAGCTCAAAATCAGTGTGTTGTTCCTTTTCTTTCAGTTTGTCAATGTCTTTTCTATTTTCATTAATTTTCTGAAGGGCCAGATCTAAGTTCACATTCATCTTGTCAACTTTATTATTGGTACAATCTACTTTGGTGATGATCGTAAGAAGCATTTCTTTCATATCAATCGGGTTACCTGCCTCGCTGTCATGCCCGTTCGTTCGACGTTTTTTCTCAACATGTCCATCCTCCGGCGGAGCGCCGGACTCTCTCCCCGGTCCGCGCCTCAGGCTCGGCTCCTCGCGGGTGTCTAGTTCTTCAGCACGCGACCCGGCATGGTCGACAACGGGCTCTGTTTCCATATTTTGTTGTCCTTCTTTGTTTTTTACTTCTTTTATGGCTTCTGATTCGTCTTCAATCTTTTCCAGATACTTATATATATTTTGATTTTTTAAGATCCTCTTCATCTCGTTAAAATTCCTCGGTCTTTTTCACCAGTTGCAAATTACGTTATGTGCTTCACAGCGCCATCTTCCGTCCCCTCTTTTCTTCCGTCATTTACATGCCGCACTTATAAATTATTTTACTATCTTCCTTAACACTTGAAACACAAACAGTAAAATTGTTTTTTCATTCTTTATTCCTCAGTCAAATGTGATTCTCATGAAGCTGTTTCTTGAAAAGTCATTATTTTCTTCCAATATATTTCATGAACATACTAAATCATAAACGAAATTGAGTTAAAACACAAGTGCATCTTGAGCCGGTGGAGTAGTGTCATCCTGAATTCCAACACCAATGTCTACATATCCGTGAAACCTGGTGCCACTCCACTCAACATGTTTTTTTATCGCCATCTCATCCAACATGAGAGCACAAACAACTTTGTTTCCCTTCTCCTTGGCTTGGTCTGCCTTGATCTTCAATGCAGAGAATGATTCCTTCGTGAATCCTGGCTCTCCGTTCACTCCCATGTACCATCGCTTGATCACAGATGGATGAGGAAGGGCAAAATCAAAGGATTTCCTTACGTGTCTGTATGCTTTTGCACTATAAAAGTGCTAAGTTAGTGCAAATGCTCTCAGTGCCGGAGGATAGGTTTTTCTACTCAGTTTCCCGCTTGACTTGTTTGCCACCATTCTTTTCATCACATCTGCTGGGACATCAGAAAAAGTTTTAGAGAGCATATCTGCTGCATTGGCTGAAACTCGGTTCTCATTCCTTAGCGTGTTTACGACTTCCTCTGCCTGCGTGACTTCTGTTGCAGTGTCTTTACTTTCTTATTTAGATTACTCACATGGTCATATGCAATGTCTAATCTTCGCTTTACTGTTCGGGGGCTTTGCAGTGTAGAGTAGCTATGGTCTTTGTATATATGCGATGACTTTGGGCTTGGCGTCTCTGGATTGCCTGTTGGGACTCCTTCTGTGGCTTCTGGGTGAAGTTTCTCTGCCTCGGTGGCTTTCTGGCAGTTTTTCTGCACTGGAGGAAAAAGTAAAAGTAAAACACTTATAAATAAATTTTTTTTAAACTATTACAAATGACAGTTCTATGTCTGAGAATATATTTTTTGAATTGTCATGTCCATGCTTTTAAGAAACATGAAAACAATTGTCATATTCATATGGTATTATCATTATTAATCAACTATAGTATATTATTGCAACATGCAATTAGAGGTAAGCTAAAACCAAAACTTTTGACATAGATATGTACTTAAAGCATACTATCTCAGTTTGCAAGTGGTAAGTGTATGAAGTATATGTATGTATCAAAGACATAAACAGCTATCCCGAAATTTATTTTTTTTATCAAGCATTGTAATGATAATATTATAATAACTATGGGGAAAGATTAGACTAGTATGGTAAACTCATTAATTCATAATTTCATGTTATCAAATATTGGCCAATCAAGAGCAGAATTACATTGTATGACAATTTACTTGTAATTTTCAATGACTTTTAATTTCCTAAACACTACACAAAAAAGTAAATTCCCCCAAAAAATTGTGGTGGTAGAATACATCAAAATTGCAAAAATTGCACATCCAAACATCGGACTCGATCTGCCTGTTTGTCGACGCTGTCAGGTCTGTACTGACTGTAGTTACTTCCAACACCTGAAAAATGAAATGGCTCAGATAGCACCCGTCTGAACGAACATAAAAGACTATATGTGGGTACACACATTGACATAACGCCATCACCACTATGTACACGAAGCAGTGACTCAAACTTTACAGTTTTTCACATTATCACGTCTACAACAATCATACTTACAGGTGAAGTGTTCGTCCACAACCTTTTGCTTGACGATTTGTACAGTTCAAAGCAACACATGATGGCATTTTGAAGCATATTTGTCACTAATAATACGAGAAAAATAGTACACAAACCTATTAGTCAGGTCCAGATTTGAGAAAAGTGGACTGCCTTAGGCAAATCGTGTTAATGCTGAATTGAGAAGTGCTTTAACATAATTTGAGGGCGCTGAGTTCAAATTTGTTGTTTGCCAACCTTGATTTTGATGTTAAAATCCTCAAATTGGCAAAAACAAAATGGCCGCCATTCTACACCCATTTTTACTCTATTCTGACCCCAAAACTTGTAACAAAAATGTTTGTCAACGTTTTTGGGTTCTATTTGATCTAAAAAATAATATACTAAGAATCCACCAAAATCCGCATCCGGGAAGTGGTTATTTTAAAGATGGTGTCTAAGATGGCTGCCATTAACTGAAAATTGAAATAACCAGCACTTTATCTACCCTGTACACCTTTTTCGGTGCATACATGTATTCAGTGGTGGAGGGCGAAAAAGGAAAGAGTGAACATAAGCATTCCAGGGTACCTGAAAATCCAAGATTGCGAAAAAATGGCTGCCATGGCCTAAGATTCATAATTCATTTATTACGTATTTTAGTGTTTTTTATTTGGGTTTTATTCATTGGTGATTTCAAGGGTCAAGAAGTAAACCGGGACAAGTTACGATACAAGGACAGTGAACAGTCTACTACGTTCAAAAATCCAAGATGGCTTTCAAAATTGGAGTCTAAATGATGTTATCTAAAAAAAAAAAAAAACCCGACACAGTTTGTTTAATACCTGCCTTGGGCATATGATGTTGGTGTCTAACCCATGGTTTAATGGGTCAAGAAATACATTGGGACAAGTAAAAAAGACAGTCTATGGTCCTCCATGTCCAAAAATCCAGGATGGCTTGCAAAAATGGAGTATAAAATGTCTGTCGTTAATTACAAACCGACACAGTTTGTTTAATAACCGCCTGGAGAATATGATTTTTTTAGTATAACGCATGGTTTAAAGGGTCAAGTATTAGATTGGGACAAGTTACAAGGACAGTTAGTGGTTCCATTATGTCCAAAAATCCATAATGGCTTCCAAAAATGGAGTCTATATAGGCCGTTCTCACTGAAAAAGTGACACAGTTAGTTCAATATCAGCCCGGGTATATGATTCTGGTGTTTAACCCATGGTTTAAAGGGTTAAGTAATAAATAAGGACAAGTTACAAGGACAGTCAGAGGTCTAGCATGTTCAAGAATCAAAAAGGCTTCCAAAAAACCGACATAGTTTGTTTAATACCCGCCTTGGGCATATGATGTTGGTGTCTAACCTATGGTTTAATGGGTCAAGAAATACATTTGGACAAGTAAAAAAGACAGTCTATGGTCCTCCATGTCCAAAAATCCAGGATGGCTTGCAAAATTGGAGTCTAAAATGGCTATTGTTACCTAAAAACTGTCATAGTTTGTATAATATCCGCCTGGGGTATATGATTATGTTGTCTAACCCTTGGTTTAAATGGTCAAGTAATACATAAGGATAAGTTACAAGGGCAACCAATGGTCCTGTATGTCTAAAAATCCAAGATGGCTTGAGGAGTCTAAAATGGCTGCTGATACTTAAAAATTGACATAATCTAATTAGAATCCATCTGGGAGATATGATGTTGGTGTCTACACTACGGTTTCAAGGGTTGAATAATACTTTTGGATTAGTTACAATGGTATGAAGCTGTCCATTTTGCCTATTATTGAAAGTTGGCTTCAAAATGAGTCTAAAAAGACTTCTATCAGCTAAACATAGTCATAATTAGGTGAACAAAATCTACACTATTGTGGTTTGAAGGCTGAAATAATAAATCGGAACAAATAAAAAGGATGATCAGTTTCCTTTTCGTCGTAAAAAGTCCAAAGCGACTTCTAAAATTGCGTGAAAATGACTGCTGTCCCCTAATCATGAAACCATAGGATAGTCCTAAGCACAAAAATGACGTGTCTTGAAATACTTATCATTGAATTATGGAAATTTTTAGGTGAAAGTGTACCTTATTTTTTAAAGTTTGTTTTTGGATGTTTACTTATTGTTGCACCACCACCTAATTATGTCACTAATTCTTGTAAAACATATTTTCATGAGTCTTATAGAAACAGAGACACCAAAATAGTGGCACTCGATGGGATATGAAGTATTGTCATTTTTGTAACAATGGTGGCCAATTTGAATGTAATTTTTGGAGCGTTCTTCAATTTTTTGACAAAATGGACAACAGTGTGTCCTTGTAATCCGTCTTCACCTATATCATATGACCCTTGAAATCATGAGAAAGGCACAAAAATGTTTTACATTGTAGGTAGATAATATATGAACCTTTCAGCCAGATTTTTAAGAAAAGCAACTATATTTTAAGCCATCATCATTTTGGGCTGCAAAATTTTACCACTGATAAACCTTGAAATTTTTCCAATGTAATTTTTTCCCTTTGGAATCATGATTTTTTGTATGTTTATTTCAATCTTGGTAGACCCCAATGTTATTTCTACCAGGTGGATAATATATGAATTTGGACCATTTCAAAGTAACAACGTCCATTATAGACGCCATTTTGGAAGGTAATCTTGGATTTCTCTGACACATGCACACACTGACTATCTTGTAAACATGTCCTGATTCATTATTTGCCTTGAAAGCTTTTTGATGATTTTGATTTTGAGGATTTACTTAATTTTTGGAGTTGATGGTACAACGACTGCCGTTGTGGATGCTATGTTGGATTTTTAGGTAACCTTGACAACGTTTTGTAACTATAACCTGTGTCAATAGACTTTGTTTAATCCTAACATGCCTAAGTTTCATGAAATAGACTAAACCCTAAAAGTTATGAAATTTCAAAATCTTAACCTCGGTTAAGATTTGATGTTGACTTCGCCGCCGCCGTCGGAAAAGCGACGTCCATATCTTGCTTCTGCTATGCAGGCGAGGAAAAAATGGCGGACACGTTAAAGATATCACAATGTGAATATGCCAGCATCGCCCCTAAATTATCAAACATTTGGCCATATTATTTATCAAATCAGCAGCTGTGAATCATGGCAGCCATCTTGGAATTAAATGGTAAATCCAAAGATGCCTGACGAATCAATCGGACACATTATAAAAAATAACGCGTAGATCCAAAGTTTTGAAATATAATCAAACATAAAAATCGTTTAATATGGGAAACTGCATTAAAAATGCCGCCATTTTGTTTTTTGCCGATTTGAGGATGAAAACGTCGGAATCAAGTTTGGCAAACAGCATTTTTGGATTCAGCACCCCTGAATTACCTTAAAACAATTGATAAATCAGCATTAACACAAAATGCCTAAAGCACTTTTTCTGAGCACATTTTTTAAAATCTAGACCTGACTATATGGAGGATAGCGTTCATCGAGTGGTGGATGGGAGTGGGGGCATGGACGCCCGGTTGCGTCAGCGCGGCGAGCCAATGACGTATCCAGTGGAGGATAGCGTTCATCGAGTGGTGGATGGGAGTGGGGGCATGGACGCCCGGTTGCGTCAGCGCGGCGAGCCAATGACGTATCCAGATTTTTTATAGAGATCAGTGAGTAGACCGCAGTTTGGGCTAAGTCTATGATAAGTGATTATATTTTAAAACAAGAATAGAAAATGTATCATAATCATACGTTGCACTGACATGACTGAATAGTCGGCATCCATCATTACAATATTAGCCTGGGTCTCCTGGCTTAACTAAGAATTTATGTGTGAGCAGAGTGCATAAAGCAGTAAGTTCTCAGATAACCAAGTCTTACCTGGATATTGAGGAGAAAAGGCTTCGAGCAAGTCCACTGGCTGACGGAGTTGTTAAGTCCCGACTTGTGTTAGGCTTACGCGGGGAAAGGATGGTATCAATGTGATGGGAGGCACGCCGACGGGACTGGGGTGCGCGAAGTGGAGGCTCCGTGGCAAAGTCCGAGTTGAAAACTTGAGGGCTCAGCTCCGCACAGTAGATCCAGGGTGCGGGTGGAAGCGTTGCGGCCAACCGACCGCGCAGTGGCTCAGCTCCGCGGACAGACGTACGCGAAAGATACACGCTCACAGTCAGTACGGCGATTACGTACGCGTGCGTGAAAATCATAGAGATGTATATTATTGACACTAGAGGGCGGACTTCATCAAATTGCTGTGAATCCATGTTCGGGGCGGCCGCCATCTTAAAGAGGGCAAGAGCGCGGATTTATAACACACGGCTCTATGGGAGAATATCACATATTTCACTTTTTTACATTATATTTTCAATTTAATGCTGTATGCAACGTTAAAATCACAAGGCAAAACATTTTTATGTAAAAATATATGATAACCATGCATATTTTATAAAGGCGATGGACTGAACATCCAGAAAACGGGGGAAAAATAGGTTGCTGTCCGTGCATTACCTATGATGTAGATCAGGGCTTGGTCTGAAGTTTCCCCTCCTTTCAGTTAATTTTGAGGAAATCAAAGTAGAAATCATATGGTGAATCACTGATAATCCCATTAAATATAATATTGGAGACTATGCGACGTTATAGCTATATTTAACACCACGGGTGTTAAATCTAGCAGCCCAATCAATAAAGGACCACACCATCTGGTGTTGGAGTTACACTGCCACTGGTGTTAAGATTACCAACATTTAGGATGTTAAAATATATCAACACCAGTCTTGGTGTTCGATTTGAACACGAGTCGGAGAATGTTATGAAGTTGACACCATTTGGTGTTCATTTGACACCCTCGAACACCTGCAGAAACGAACATTTAAACGAAAGTTTGAATCACCCATTGGTGTTAAAAAAAATACCAACACCAGCTTTGGTGTTGTTTCACGGTTCGGATTCACACCATTTGGTGTCCGATTTCAAGTTCTTCAACACCTGCAGCCTGACGGTGTAACTTAACACTAGGGTATTTTTTTTAAATACCCCAACAACAGACAGTGTTGAGTTACTCCAGTGAAGTGTAACTTCAACAATAATTTTTGTTAAAATATTTCTATCCAACACCTGTCACGGTGTTGTTTCAACACTTCTGAGTATTTGGTGTTTATTTTACACTCTAAGTGTTGTTTCAACACAGTATATTGCTTGAACACTGCCGGAGTGTCAAATGAGCACCAAGTCAACAGAACATATGAACACTCTTAAGTTGACCTTATCTTACACCCTTGTCACGGTATATGCTATACTGGGATGGCTTATATATACTACTCAGTCGACCTCGTCGTTTTTCCCCCGTTTTCTGGATGTTCAGTCCATCTCCTTTATAAAATATGCATGGTTATCATATATTTTAACATAAAAATGCTTTGCCTTGTGATTTTAACGTTGCATACAGCATTAAATTGAAAATATAATGTAAAAAAGTGAAATATGTGATATTCTCCCATAGAGCCGTGTGTTATAAATCCGCGCTCTTGCCCTCTTTAAGATGGCGGCTGCGCAATACATGGAATCACAGCCGCATTACGCGCGCGTCAATGCGAGCGATTACTCTAGTGTCAATATATACATCTCTATGGTGAAAATCAATGTCCACGGCTATAACACAGCCGAAAACAGTCATGGGCCTATGTATTATGTAATACACTACCGCGAAATATGAAAGTGCACGATGAAAATATGGTTCTTTCTGAAGCTCCAAACTCCCCAAAACGTGCCAAAGGTTGACCAGGTGGTGATAACTCAAACACACGCTGCCCAAATATCTATCCAAAACGTCCGGATTACTCAACGGGGTCCAGGATCTACGACGATTTCAGAGGGACGTCAGCTTGATCCGAAGCCATGAGAAAAAAACTGCTCTTATCGGTCCACTGCCGTAGCTGGCGCTCTTCCCGATGGCGCTTTATCGCTTGCACTTTTTATAGTGATCCATGCATTGTCTGCTACTGGCTCACAATGTAGCTTAGAGTTACACAGACGTGCGTACTACACACGTAATCCTGGAAAATCAAGGTGCGATGCTAGCTTCAATATAGGTGATCTTCGTTTCGTATTAGTTTTATTTCACATATTTTAAAATAAAGCGACCGCCCAATGAATTAATCCGTTAGTTAATGGGTCGGTTGGTTTATAGACCAGTTCGTAGTTACTTCATGGACAACTTTGGTCAAATGACCTTTCATTTCTTTCATTATGATAGGCAGATTTCAAAGCAAGATATTAGGTAAACTTGCCTTACTTAGCAGGATGAAGAAAGTGAATAGACCAGGTGACTAGAATAGCACACCAATGAACACTTTATGAACATGAAGGTCTTTGTTGCAATCACACTTTGAATGCATATCATAGCATGTTGCACAATGTACTTGGCAAACTGTGAAATACCAGTCGTTCGTGGACGCATTATTTTTTGTGGATGTAAATGAATACCACAATTCAAAAGAATATATGAATAATCAAGACATCAAAGTTGGTGCTTATCTCATTAGATTGTAAACCACCATGTCATTACAGTACAAATGACCTTCCTCTGATCATGCCTAGAATCTTTTGATCATTTTGATCTTTTGATCAAAATGAAAGAAATGAAAGGTCATTTGACCAAAATTGTCCATGAAGTAACTACGAACTGGTCTATTCCATATACGCATATCAAAAGTATTACATTAGTTTCCATCATTATTGTAAGGAATAGAGAACGAAATGCTTATACATGTATGACATCAAACTCCAGTGCAGGTAATACATTTATGTTCCTAATCAATGGTTCAAAACAATAAACCTTGCATTTTGGGACATTGTATTTGAGGATAACCACCTTTTGAATATTTAATTCCATCTTGCATAAAAGAAACACATGGTATTGTTTCTTAAAACTAAGCAAACAGACACTTGGAGCATACATGCGCCAGATAAAAACAAACTATTCCCATAGCAGGCCCGTTCCACATCTTGATATTGTTACACATTCTCGTTTTTGCTCTGTACAGAATGTCTGAATGGCGGTATCCAACATGTTCTTTTGTGAGAAACGCAAGACTTACGTCTTTTCATTCTACTGAATGTGAAAAGTAAAATATCAGTGTTGCTCGTTGATATAATTCCACCATTTGCATACATTCACTTTAGTTTTCTTAATTAATGCAAGGGTGAAAACGAGATGCACTCATGCTCAACTCACCAATATCGCTTCCATGCTTTGTTGTTTACCCCTAATCAATCACTCCCAATTCCATCCTTTAAAACAATAAAACATCATCATGTCTCTCTTTTCATGACACAACAATCCTCTCGTTGGTGAGCATACACCATGGCATTGCCTTTTTTATATTAAATATTCACTTTGGATCTATAACTTCATATCACCCCTCTTTTAAAATGAGCAACATTCATGGGTTGATTGATCGATTGATACATTGATCGATCCATCAGTATTCTCATATCATTCATCCTTTTCAGGAGACGAAATATCCCCTGTAACCTTCAAGACTGATCCCGACGGCAATATCACCATAACCTGGAATCCTGCCGAGCTCCCTGATGTTGACGAAGTCGATGTTGTGGTATACGAGATTTCTAGTGACGCAAACGTCATCAGTTGGGAAGCCATTAACACTACAGCATGGATATATTCAAGCGAACCAGGACGTCTTGGGATTACTATTCATGCTTATCCTCAAAGGGATGTGGGCGAAACGTCTCCCATAATTGGAGCTCTTGGAATTTTGGCTCGAGATGAAACGAATTCATCGTGAGTTCTTACTGGGGTATTTATTAAATATTAGGGGAGTCCGTTGCTGCAAGAGCAAGGGAGAAATCAAACCGATTGAATTACCATGATTAGAGCTACCGTTCTACACATGGAAAACAATAATGCAAAGCCTTATATTGTTTTCTGATGAAAATTACAAAATTGTGGCTGTCCATTAGTTATGTGACCTGAGCGAGGCTAGGATCCAAACTTATTGTTGCATCTTGAATGAATGCGAATATTGATATATGCATGGTCTTTATGTTTATTAGTTTTTTGTATCCTTAAATATGCGCCCCGTAACAAAAATGTTTCTGATAAATTCCAATTTTTAATGTATATCTCTGATTGGTTCTCTGCGACTGCTGCATGGTCGGTGTTTTTAAAGGGGTGGTCCAGGCTGAACATATTTATAGCTTAATACACAGAGTAGAACGTACTGAGCAAAACGCTGAAAATTTCATCAAAATCGGATAACAAATAATAAGGTTATTGTAATTTAAAGTTTATCGATATTTTGTGAAAACAGTTGACATGAATATTCATTAGGCGAGCTGATGATGTCACATCTCCACTTTCCGTTTTCTTATGTTATTACATAAAATCATATTTTTTTTCATTATTTCATACTTGTGTGAATAATGTCTCCCTTATAATGAAATAAGTTGCAACTATAAATAGTAATTCACTAAATCAGTTATCGATCCAATTTTCTAGTTCTTGGAGGGAAAAAATAATAAACCTAACTTCATATAATAAAATACAAAAGAACAAGTAGAGACGTGACATCATCAGCCCACCTAATGAATATTCATGACGACTGTTTTTACACAATATTACTAAAATCTAAAATTCAATAACTTTGCTATTTGTTGTCCGATTTTGACGAAATTTTCTGCATTTTGCTTAGTGAATTCTACTCTATTAATTAAGCTATAAATACTTCCAGCCTGATGGACCACCCTTTAACAGAAGCACATAGAATCTTGATTAGCCACGTCATATTACAATTTGTCACGGAGCCCTAATGACAGGAATCGTCCCATCCTCTTTCGTAAAGTGTTTAAACGTCAGCTTTTTAAAATCGACGCAACTTCGGCGACGCGTTTGCCTGTGTAAAACTTTTGTTATGCGCGTGTCTGGAACAAGGAGTAGCTCTTCTTGCAAAACAATGTTTAGAATGGCTAGAATTGTGTAACAGAAGTCAAGGTGCCAATTCAATGCCAAATGTCTTCCTACATGTGTAGATCACATTTCATGGTACAATCGTTAGACAATTCTGAAAACTTAGTATTGAACATAGATGTTGGAAATATCATTGTTAAAAAAAGATAATGAGAAGAGTATTTACTATTGTTTATCTTAAATGAGTCATGTTCTCATAAAAATCGATGAATGAAAAGTATTATAATGGTTACTTCATTTTGCAACTCGAAATAATAGCATAATAGTTATAAATCAAATCTTTTACCAAAGCTTCTTTTTTTAATTTATGTAATATTTGCTTGATATTTTTTTGTTTTCAGAATTGAAAGGAGGGGAATTTGGAGCGCCATCCAACCTCTCAACTGGCTATACCCTGTCAACCTGACGTCATGGTGTCAATCATGGATAACTCGAGAACTCACCGAGCTTAACGAATGGCTCCCTCAACGGCCAGCATGTCCATGCACAGAGAGACAAGCAAGGAGAGATATAGGATCATTCACTGTTTTCTTGGACTGTAGGCATGGAGAGGCTGAAGAAAACTGTTCATCTGGCAGAACGGATGCCATGCTCTGTGTGATCTCTAACATTCCAAGGTTATAAGAGCGTTTCCTACTTCAAAGTCAATATAAATCATATTGTTATTCGTCCCTGATTTGATGAAATTGCCAAGTCTTGCCATGAATGAGGAAGCGTGTTCAGGTTTCCTTTATTGCATTTCGACTCAACATATTAAACAAACATGAAAGAACCATATAAATAGATACAAGGGAATGCACTATATAAGCAATATCATCATAAAGGAAATCGAAAAATCATACAATTATGAAATACACTGAGGGTAAAACAAAATGAAGAACATTATCGATTAATAAATCCTTCTGCAAGGCTATTTTTATAAATAATTTAGATAAAATAAAAGTCATGGAAACGGAGGGATGCACTCAAAAACAGGGCTTGCTGTGTGTATCAAAGTATGATGTGTAAATCATAGAGAAAAATATCGGAAGATAGGTTATTGGACGATATAATGTTAAGACTGTTAAGAGTGTTAATTTGAATTCATTTTCACTTAAAACTTTTTTAGTTGCTGGCTATAGAGAACAAAGTGTAGCCACAGGTCGATAAAAGTATGTATTTTTATTCCATAGATTTGTTTTAAACATAGAAAAAGGCGAGAATTGAGTTGTTTTATCCGTTCTGGTCTACTGACCATCTAATGCTTCTTTTCGATGCGGAATTTCAATGAGAGATGAAAGTTATGTGACGCGCTTTGACCAATTATATTACTTACAACTAATCATATTTTAAAATACTTTTTGATCAATAGTGTTTCTGGTGCGGGTCAGGAATGCTGCTACGACATTGCTGGCCATCTGATTGAATTTGATGGGAATGGTGCAGGCTTTTCACAGCGTCAACATCAACGTGTCACCTCGCCCAATCCGATTTCTGGACTCGGCCCTGTGCCAGTTCTGTCTCATTATCTAACTGACACGGTCCCATACTTGCAATGCTGTGTTGCCGAAGGAAGAGACGAACAACGTTTTTGTGAGCTTTACCGCAGAGTGAGACCACCCAATAATTGTTACAACTATCAACCACCGAAACCAGGTATAAATTACTTTATACACAACTTTACATCAGTTAAGATTTTAATGTATTATATTTTCTCATTACTTTGCTCTTTATATTAAAGCGAGAGAATACAAAAATGTTGCTTCGTTTTGCTTTTAGTATTTGTGATTTCTTTTCACCATTTATTCACATTCTACCATTCATTGTTATATATAATTTTTCCAATCATATTACGTTAACAGGCATTTTCTCGCTGTATTATAAAACGCGGTGGATCATTTTATGTTTTGGACCGGATTTTACCACCACAACATGTGAAAAGTGGCCCATATTTACCAAATTACACACCATTTTTTGTGGATATTGCTGATATTAATGACAAAACATTGATCCTTCGCTCATTTGTTTTCAATTCACATTAAACATGACCAGGCTTTCAATAGAGTAACGTGTATTTGTATCATGAAATATAGCTTCTGCTTTTGGAGATCCCCACTTTATTACATTCGATGGTCTGAATTACACGTTCAACGGGTATGGCGAGTTCACACTGGCCAAACTGGATGAAAACGAGTTCATACTACAAGCGAGGAGTCTGCCAATGAAAGGTTTGTAACGTACAATTTACATTCAATAAATATAAATCAGCACGATACTTCGTTCTGATAACCTTGTACCTTGTAGTTCCATTCCCTGAAGTCCTCCACCAGGAAGGGTAACTCAGGGCTGACGAGAGTGGGAGTATTTTTAATCTGTTTTGCTTTATTGCAGGTTGTCAGTGGCGGCACCAAGGGGGGGCATGGGGGGGCATTTGCCCCCCCACTCAGAAGCTTTGCCCCCCCCAGTTGCCCCCCAGAAATTTTGAGGACTTAAAAGAAAATTATACAGTAATTTGTAAATAAGTAGATGCTGTCGTACTACATATTCAAGCTCAGCTGTGAAGTGCTCTAAAATACCATTTTCTGCTCTTCAAAACTTGAAAATTTTCTCACTTAGTCGCTGTTGGCTTCCTCGCACACTATTAGTTTGTAATAAGTTTATATCGCTTGTTATATCTTGCATTAAGGCAGACATTTCAATGTGTGATACACAAGCTAATGTAAGTGTTAAACTACAGTACATGGCGTGTAATCTGTCGTCAGCAATGTTTATTCTTGAAGGGGGGGGGGCGTGGAGGACAAATACTCAAAGTCTGCCCCCTTCCTTGAAATAAATATGCATCTACTCATGTAAAATTTGGATTAAACTCATCGATTTGCTTCATTAACAAATAAGAATGCTTGAACTCTTCGTTCATAATTTGTCACCGTCATGGTTTTTAGTGAAAAAGTAAATAGGCTATGTAAAGATGTGCAATCTGCGATGGGTGTTCTGTCCCCTCCCTCTTAAATTTTTGACCTTTCCACGAGGGAAATGTCTGTATTTATTAGGCTATATTCTCATAACAAGACACCCAACTATAGTATATTTGAAAATAAACTTTACCCTGTGTATTAAAAACTTTCCTGTCTTCGGAAGAAAATTATTAGGCCTATGTATGAAAAAAATAAGATATGAAAAAGAGAACAGAAATTAAATATTGAAGTCTTTTACAATGCGATCAGCATTCTTCAATGGTACATACAGTTTGTGATGAAGGCTAGTCAAGAGTGAAATGTGGCTAAACTACTGAACTACACACGTGGCTGTACGTGTCAGTGTTTACGTATTGACTATCTACTGAAGATGGCAGCCAGAGAATGCGTTGAAATTTCATGGAATATTGTGCATTTTTTCTGATGTGATACAAAAATGTAAAAGTAGAATAGGTCTACGCCTTAAGATTACATATATGCAAATGTTCAGTTCATGATCTAGTTTTGATCAATAACTTTGCTCCATTAAGCATTACCTGATTTTACAAAAATTTCTGTTTATATCAAGTGTAACAAAAAAATGTTTATTGGGGCCACTAAAACTCGCGCTTCGCGCTCGATTTTTCCACACATGCAAAAAATTTTTTTGACTGCCCTTGCCCCCCCAATATTTTCTTTTGCCCCCCCCACTTTGAAAATCCTGGTGCCGCCACTGCAGGTTGTGCATGTGTAGTTTTATTTTAAGTATGTCAGCGCTTTTGGAGGATACCATATCGGCTGTGAGACTATTCCAGTGGGAGATTGCTTCATGGAAGAATAAATTAGCCAGTTGGGTAGTTGTGATGAACTTTAATATGACGTCATACAGTTCATCATAGGATCTTCTAAATTTTGTTATTTTTCTTGTGGCTTATTTATTTAAGTCAAGCTGAGTTTCTCCATGGATGATCTTAGAATTTTATAGGTTGATGATTCTAATTGTTTATAATTCTATTCTTTCTAAAATTTGATAATTTTTAAGATACTCGTTATAATGTACAAGACACATATCATTTATGATAAAGAAGATTCAGGACCATTATTGTGTATTTTGGTATTGCGTGATAATAATACTTTTATTTACCACCCGATTTTGTGTAGTATCTGTCTTGTTTCTAAGTCATAATTATTCTAATACTTGCTATCATTGATGTATCATTATGCATATGACTGCCATATCATTTCTCTTGTTAATTTGACTGGACCTCTGGGAAGAACAAAGTCGTTAATTATCACTAGCTCAGAATAGAGTGATCCGTCCGTATCTTTTTAAGTGTTTACTATGATAAAAAAAACCATATAAAGAAGATTTGGCTCCTTTTGGAATGAAGCTCCTCATATATTTAATTGTATATCTCGTGCAATGTGTTTTGTTGTGATATTTATACGGTAAATAAAAAATAATTAGACCAAAAAAACCTCACACACACAATGTGTACGCAGTAAAGTATGTAACAACATGAAAAGGGGATAATCATGAGGCTTAGATGTATCCAAATTATAATCATAATTTTCAACATTGAACATAATGATAACGTTTGATATATAACATAATGAAGCCATTCATGTAAAACGTCAACTTAAAGAACTAGGTGCAATCACATGTGACTCAACTTTGTCATTGTATTTTCAAACTAGAATTTGAATCAAATAGCAAAATATTGAAGCAATTCAACTAGTGTGTTACTAGACATTATAGCAATGTAGACAAAATAGAATCTACCAGAGCATTGTTAAACCTTTAACACTAACATCACATGATTCATGCTGAATAAAAAAAAATCACTAAATCGTATAATTCATGGTGATTTCCACGTGATTTGTTATATTGCCCGGTCAACTTCCAGAAACACCAAATGCTACAATATTCACGGCAGTTGCTACAAAGTCTAATGGAAGTGACGTCATACATGTAGAGGCCAATGGGACGTTTGGAATGAGCGTGTTTTTCCGAAGGGAAGGAAGGCAATGCTTCGAGGAAGCGGATTTTACGTTAAGGAGAACTTGGTATCTTCGAGGTAAGAGAAGTTAAAATAAAACATCTGAATGGTCAGTGAAACTTCCTTGAAGAGATAACAGAAGATTATTACAGTTTACTGGGAACTAAGCGGTATTTAGTTCACGTCCTTGAAATTACAAATAAGGCTTTGCTAAGTGACTTTGGAAATTTATGCGTTTGAAAACAAAAATGATATTTTCTGACATGTTTTTTATGTGCGTATGGTGATAATAGGAAAAATGAAAGATCGCCCAACTGTACACAGTAGCAATACTCTGGTAGTCGTCTTTTATTCTTCTCCTCCTCGTCATCCTTCTATTTCTACTTCTTCTCATTCCATCTCTTCCTTCTTTTCAATCGTCTTCTTCCTCTTCTCCTTCCTAAATTGTTTTTCTCCAAATTTTTATTTTTCTTGTTGTTATTCTTCTTCTCCACCTCCACCTTCTACTCCTCCTCCTTTTTCTTCTTCTTCTTCTCATTTTCTTCTTCTTATTATTGTCCTTCTTCATTTCCTTTTCTTCTTCCTCCTCCTCCTCGTTCTTCTTCTTATACATGTATTTCTTCTTTTTTTTCTTCTACCTCTCCTCGTTCAGCGACCGAAATCCTCTGTTAGCTAAAAAGGGGGTAGTCGTTGAAAGTTCATCAAGTAACGCAAGCGTTTCCATTTCGATTATGTTTTTCTTTTCCATCGAAAATATTTCGACCAAGGTATCACTATACAGTGCATCCCACAAAAAACAAAACCGAGTTTTAACGATGATTTATAATAAGTTAATCATAATTAACGTAGACAAATGACCTATCATTGCAAAACTTTGACTCTATTCTTTCATCTGGTACAACAAAGAATATGAAATACTATATGCATGGCTGATCGTCAACAAAACGTAGTGCCGAGTCAGTCTGACAGCTAGCCTATAAAACCTCTTCATTTTATGAAATAATTAAAATTCAGGCCTTATTTCAAATAAACAGAACTCGGTTTTTTCTTGACCATTTTATGTGATTGAGGTATCAAATTAGAAAGTAGGTATTGAACATTTAAAAAATGTTATTTTTTTCTTTTTTGGGGGGGAACCAGATACTACCCACCAAGTTACTTCTTAATATCCTTTCATCATTCTTTTATTTAAATCACTCACGCGTGAATGAGAAATCTCCTATGATGTACCAGAGATGAAAGAGGGGACTCTAAGCTTTACAATTCAAGGTTTTTTGTCTATTGTATTTGTGATTAAGATATGAAAATCATCGCAAAATCTCGGTTTCATTTTTTGTGTGCGACGCACTGTATATCATTTTGCATTTTCTCTTTAATAAGGCCGAGATTTGGTATAAAGAGCCGGCTGTTATATTGCTGCCACCCGTACGGTAGCATGTTTAAAACTACAGTATATAGCCATTCACGAATACTATGTGTTCCTTCTATTGGTACCCTGATGCGACGTCTTTCAATAAATAATATTATAAAACTAATGAACGTAACATTACATTATGTATTGATAAAAACAAATTTTTTTTCAATGAAATAGGGGTGACTGTAAGGGCAGAAGAAAATTTGGCAGTAGATGGAATATCGATCTCCTTCGATAATGGTATCGCTGTAAAGCTTACCGCACGCAACGACGCTCTTGCCCTCTTCGTCACCGTTCCACACCGGTTTAAATTCCACACACAAGGCATGCTGGGTACTTGGAATGATGAACAAAGTGATGATCTCCAGAGACCCGATGACGTCGTAATACCGGTGACCTCATCCATGGAGACAATATTTTACGAGTTTGGAAATCTGTGTACGTATTCACATCCATAAGGATTCTGATGAGCATGTAAGCCTGTTCCATGTGTTTTATTGCGTATGTGCATTATTGATTTGGGAAAGCTTGACAACGTTACATGATTGAATACTTTCAATCTTTTGAAATTTGAAATTGACGCGTTTGATATGTAAATAATGATTTTATCTTGTTTTATGTTTGTTTATGTATACCTATACTGTATTAAATTTATCTGTCTATGTTGCCCTGTATTACGATCGTTTAGAACTGATAACCTGGGCCCATTATTGTAATTGATTCCCTTTTTTATGAATAAAGGGTGATTTATTAAAAACAACTCACAGTGTTATATTAACTTTGATCTCTTTATATCTTGTGGTATCTAACAGGGCGTGTCAAGAGGAATGAATCTCTATTCTTCTACAGAACAGGGTACAACCATTCATCATACACAAACTATAACTACACTCCTTCTTTTGAAAGACCAACCTTCTCATTGGATGATCGAGTCAGTCACGTGTGCGGCGATGACCAACTGTGTGCCTTTGATTTTGCAGTCAGCGGAAGCGAGGGTTTTGCATCACAGACGTTGAATACAATCAGTCAGTTCAAATCGACGAGCTCTGATTTATTACCTCGTACGTGTTTTTACTCATAAATTCTTAATAAAATCATGATTATTCAATACGAATCTTTTGGAATAACCAGCAGTATTTAAAAGGCCATGTTCCTTCAAAAATCGTGTTTTTTTTAATACAAAGGGAACAAAGCACTAGTAAATTTATCAATACTACTTCATAACTGAAGAAAAATGTATAGCATTATAACAATATCACTTTGATTTTTTTCTACAGTAATGTCTATAGATTTGATACATATATGTGATATTAATTGATCAAGAGTACCTCGTACCGTCCAATCGTTTTCCCCGAATTCCTCTGCCAGTATGTGTTTTCCGAGGCTTCTAAGAGTGATGGTTTGAGGGCTTAGGGTTTTTGGGAGGGTCTTAGTAATTTGATTTTGAAGGTTTCGGAGCTATTTGAAGCGGCAATTTAGTAGTAAAAAAAAGAACCGGACTTCAAAAATATGGTAAATCATGAAGGAGTTAATCTCTAGATAACACTCGATTAAAAAAGAAAATTGGTTGTTGATGATAGCACCCCCCCCCCCCCTTCCCTTTCCATTGTACCGTAGATGTAAACGAATGGGAAAGGAAAATAGCTGTTTTCTTGAATGGGCAAAATTTTAATGTTTTACAAATATTCTGTATTGCATTGTTTGTTAATAAAGTAACCTGCCCGTCACTGTTATTGACAAATGGACGTGTGATCACCACTTCATCTTCGCCAGGAGCTCTGGCTACGTTTAGCTGTGACAGTTGCTATATCCGAAGAGGGCCTGCCAATACAACATGTGCATCGGACGGCACTTGGCTACAGCCTCTCGCTTCATGTATACCTATTGGTGGGTTTGTATTGTTGTATTCATGCGACGATGTATTTTTTTTAGGTCAGTGCAGGTGTGAAGGTATCTATAAATAGTTAAAATTCGATAACGACCGAAATTATTTTGTTTTCTTATTGCTTTATATACATTAGAAAAGAGTTGAAAAGAAAAAGAAACAGAAATGAAATAGACAACATGTATTCTGGAAAACCATACATTTATACTTGAGATAAGTGTGATCTAGATGAGACGAGTTATTTTCGTCAATGGATTTTTAATGATCAATTGATTTTATTCATCACCTTTACATTTTCGAATTTTGAGATATTTGTATTTGCTCTAACATACCTTCAAATGATACTGTACGCCATTTTTTTATAATAGAACTTCAATGCGAAACACCCGTGGCGCCCTCACACGGTCATGTTATGGTTGGTGGTTGTCCAATCACATACGCTACATTCACATGCGAGGGTGGTTATGACCTTGTCGGTACGTCAATGGTGCAGTGTCTTCATGATGGTTTTTGGTCACATCCCATTCCAAAATGCCAGAGTAAAGGTAAATATGCCATATATTATGAATGAAACAGCACCCTCATTTAGGAAAGTTGATTCTTAACCTTTAATTTTAGTTAAATTTCATAACAATGTAGGATATATCAAAGGGATGCTCCGGGCTAAAGGGCGCCATTGGCATGGGTAGTGCATTTTTTTCTAGCTTGCAGATTTTTGGTATCAAACTTCGTTTTTTCACAGGAAGGATTCCATTTTTTTACTTCATGTTGGGATATTTTGAGGATTTTAACATACATTTACCAATAATGTGATTTTCAACGTTTGATGATTGTGGATGTTAGAGATGTTTTTGGATTCAAATTTCAACAAGAAAGCTTCAGCCTCAATGCCTTCCAGGATGTGTGTGTGGGACTAGGTTTAGTCAGAGTCTCAAAGAGCCCATAGACTTTGTACATGTATGTAATCACACTCAGTCTCATTCAGATAATGTAAGTCACCCTACTTCAGTATTGATTTTCCAAACCTGAGATTTTCAACCTATGCAGATGCTACTTATGAGATTGTGCAAATGGAATTTTACTGTCAATTACTTACATTTAGCTTGATTTTGGTTGAGTTTTGAGAATGAGATAACCTATCCTTTGAAGTTTGAACTTTGATTTTTTTTAAGCTTGGCCTTGAGTTTGAACTGCAAGGGACATTTACAGGCTTACGGTTAAAACATTTCCTAGCCTAACTTAGGAGTGAAGCTGATTAAGTAATTTTGTCTGAGATATTCAGTTGCTAATAGTATACTGCAGTACTGTCACCAGCTTTACAATACAGTCTCAGACTCAGAGATGGAGGATAGAGGAAGGGTGAAGGACAGAAGTCAGCGAAGTAGTGGTGGCAGCCCTGAGAAACGTTCCCAGAGTGCTCCTTTGACAGGATCAATAATTCCTAGTATCAGTAGTTCGGAAACAAAATCCAAAAAGAATAAGAAAGGAACATTATCAGGACTTGAAAAGAGCAAAACTAGGAAAAACTCAACTAAAACAAATGATCTTTCTCATCAAAGTGAATCAGCCTCTACTTCTGGATGTAGTAAATGTAAATTACCATTCATAGATACCAACTCTGACTGTATAGAATGTGAACGTTGTGAAGGATGGTTTTGCATGAATTGTAGCAGATTGTCATCTTCGGATTTCCGATTATTTCAAGAAGTTAGAGCTGCACACTGGTTTTGTGCTCAATGCGAATCAAGAGCGATTGAAGCCATTAAAACCGATCAAGTTGTTGAAGAAAGATGTAGCAAATTCTTAGGCGAAGCAAATGATAGAATTTCAAAACTGGAGTTAGAGAGTGTAAAGTGGAGCTCAGTACAGGATCACTGTTATGAATTAGACCATAAACTCAAGATTTTGACTGAATCAGTCAATGAAGTACAAGCTGATCTCTCTCAAGGTTTGATGTCAGCTTCAGCCAGTGCTAAGAGATACAGTCCAGATGATCTGAAACTGTCACAATCTGACGTTGTGTCTATTTGTAAAGGCTGTATGGAGGAAGAGAGAGAAAAGGCTCGAAGGCGAAATAATGTGATACTACAGGGGATACCAGAAGTAGATTCGGATGATTCGTCTACAAGAAAGGATCAAGATACTGGTTTTGTAAAAGACATTCTAAAGCAGCTTGACATGTCTGATGCTCAGTATGTAAGAGTCATCAGGTTAGGGAAAAGAGACCCTGAGAAAGAAAAGTCTCGACCTGTACTTATGGAGTTTAAAGAGGCGAAAACAAGAGATACTCTACTGAAACAGGCAGCAAATCTAGCTAAGGCTCCTGATCGCTTCAAGAATATCTACATTCAACCTGACAGAACTAAAAAGGAGAGAGAGGAAAGGAGTAAACTTGTGAAGGAACTGAAATCACGTCAATCAGAAGGTGATTTAAGATGGAAGATTGCTAGAAATAAACTAGTGTTACGTGAGACTCAGAGCACCACAGGTTCTAATCCAGTTGAGAACCAGCCCTTTCGGAAATAGTGAAGGGAGAAGGAGCACTGTAAATACATGCACAACAACAGCACAAGCACCTATTTGCACCAGTGATGCACCATCAGTAGTTGATTTAGATAATATACAATCATCATTTTCTGAATGCGAGGTGGATTCATCAGCAGGAACTTTAAGAGAAATTTCTTCCTCCACACACACTGTTCGGTCTGATGCTACTTCTTCGGCACGTGTTTTTTACAGTAATGTTGACTCATTGTTAAATAAAAGAGATGAACTGCTTATCAGAGTTTCAGCAGAAAAGCCAGATATCATAGCCTTGACGGAAATACTCCCTAAGAATGTTCATAGTACCATAGACAATTCTGAATTCTACTTACCTGGCTACAATATGTTCTTGTCTAAGGAACCAAAGCGTGGAGTAATAATTTATGTCAAACACGGATTGTATGCAAAACAAGTTGAGTTTCCTGACATGAACTTTGTGGAGAGTGTATGGTGTTCAATTGTAAATGACTCTGGTTCTACACTATTTGGCTGTATATACCGCAGTCCAAATAGCGATTCCAGGAATGATGAGGCGCTGATATCACTTATGAAGAAAGCAGAGAATTTAAGGTACGATAATCTGGTTATTACAGGAGACTTTAATCTTCCTACAATTGCTTGGGATTCGCTGGATGTTACACGGCCAGATCAACAATTTGCACAGAGATTTCTAGACACAACTTTAGACTTGTTTCTTTTCCAACTGGTGAATCAGCCTACAAGATTTAGAGATGGCCAGCAGGCAAACATTCTGGACCTGATACTGACAAATTCTGAAAATTCGGTGGATAATGTGTCATATAAAGCCGCACTAGGAAAAAGTGACCACATTGTGATTCAGTTCAATTTGAGTCTGGAGTTTAAGCAGGCTATGTCACACCCTCGATATGCCTATTTCAGAGGAAGATACAATGATATGAGAAACTTTGTTCAGGACCATCAGATTTTCGACTTTGAAGAGGATCAAGATGTGGAAGACAAATATAACTTGTTTAAAGACAATATTGACAAATTAACCGAGGAGTTTGTACCCAAGTCAACTGCATCTTCAACTACTAAAGCAGAACCATTATGGATGAACTCAGAAGTCAAATCTGCAATTAAGAGGAAGCACAAGGCATGGAATGTTCATCAAAGTCAAAGGTCGGCTCAATCTAGATGTGTTTTCAATCGAATTAGAAATGAGACTACAAGAGTTATCAATCAAGCCAAAAGAAAGTTTGAGTCCAAGTTAATCTCAGAATTGAGGACTAATTCCAAGAGTTTCTGGAAATATGTTCAGAGTAAACTAAAAATAAAGCACGACATCAGTCTTCTTTCAAGACCTGATGGATCCTTGACGTCTGATGATGAGGAGAAGGCAGTACTTTTGAACAATTTTTTCAGCTCTGTGTTTACGAAGGAGGATTTGATGACCATGCCAGATATTTCTGACAGAAGTTATGCCAAACCTTTGACTTCTATCAACATTGACACTGACAAAGTCCTTAAAGTGTTACAATCACTGGACCAGTCCAAGTCTCCAGGCCCAGATAGGGTACACATCAAAGTACTCAAGGAACTCGGTGAACACGTCACCCCAATACTCTCAAATGTGTTCAATGCATCTCTAGAGGAAGGAAAAGTTCCCTCTAAGTGGAAGCTAGCAGATGTAGTTCCATTGCACAAGAAGGGAGATAAGACAGCTCCAGGAAATTACCGTCCAGTTAGTTTGACGAGTGTGGTGAGCAAAATAATGGAAACCATGGTGAGGGAAGAAATAGTGCAGCATATGAATGAAAATAGTCTGTGGTCAGAGCACCAGCACGGTTTTCGCAAAGGAAGATCTTGTTCATCTCAACTTCTCGAAGTGATTGAAGATTGGAGTAATATTCTGGACAATGGTGGTAATGTGGACTGCATTTACCTCGACTACCAAAAGGCTTTCGATAGTGTTCCGCATGAAAGACTGCTGAAGAAATTGCATGCTTATGGTATCCAAGGGAAGATTCTGCTTTGGATTAAAGCATTTATATCTAATAGGAGCCAGAGAGTAAATGTCAATGGATCATTTTCACATCATGTACCTGTTACCAGCGGAATTCCTCAAGGGAGTGTGCTCGGCCCCGTTCTCTTCATTATTTACATTAATGATCTCCCCGAGGTTATATCTGGTAACTCATCGACAGTCAAAATGTTTGCAGATGATACCAAACTCTACTCTTCTGTTAACAATAACAATGATGGTGAGGTGTTGCAGCAAGACTTGGACAGTCTTTCAAATTGGTCCAATACATGGCAACTCCCCTTTAATACGTCAAAATGTAAAGTGATGCACTTAGGTAGAAAAAGTTCAGACAGGATTTATAAAGTGCAGAAAGATGGTATGATTTCCGACATTGCATCAGTATCGGAGGAAAAGGACTTGGGAGTTACATTCGATGATAAACTCAAGTTTAATCAGCAAGTCGGAAGAGTTGTCGCTGCAGCAAACAGAAAACTTGGAATGATCAGACGTACCTTTTCATCTTTTGATCAAGAAGGATTCCTACTTCTGTACAAGACACTAATAAGGCCTGTCTTAGAATATTCCTCATGTGTATGGCATCCTATCTACAAAAAAGATATTGAGAAGCTTGAAAAGGTGCAACGAAGAGCAACTAAACTTCTGACTCCATTAAGGGACCTCAGCTACCCTGCACGCCTCCAAAGCCTGAAACTGCCTACACTTGCCTATAGGAGACACCGAACAGACATGTTGCAGATCTTCAAATTATTGACCGGTATTGACGACTTCTGTGCAGACCAATTCTTTACACTGTCTAGATCAGAGAGAACACGTGGACACAAATTAAAAATTCATAAGAATCGGGTTCGTTCAAAGCTGAGACAAGGTGTATTCTCTCAGAGAGTTGTTACTCAATGGAACAATCTACCAGATGAAGTTGTGAACAGTCAAACTGTCAACATGTTCAAATCACGTTTGGAAAAGGTGTGGAAAAGGTCCTTGAACATGTACAATCCAGATGAAAATTTTCTTTGTCCATGCTCTACCCATGCCACTCAACGCCAAATAAGTTTTAGGTACCAACGTTTGGATACAGAGGGGCAAATAAGTTGTGTATAACTTTATGCCTACTTCCAAGGTAAATTCCAAGGTAAATAAATAGAAAAAGAGTAAGATTTACAGAACAAAATGTTAAAACTTCATCAAAATCGGATAACAAATAACGAAGTTATTTTAAAATTTGCATTATTCCGGTGTAAGAGTTCTAGACATGACATGTCTTCATGAATGTTTATTATAGGCATGTTAGGTGGGCTAAAGATTTCACGTCCCCACTTTACTTTTTCTTTTTACATGAGATCATAACTGTTTCATTTTTTTTCATAAAAGTGTAAGTGATGGGTCTCCATAATTTCAGCGCAACATATCCTTCATATCAAAGACCTCTTTGTGAATAGCTTTGCATTTTTGTTCAGTTATGTTTACATCAATATGATTTCGACCGTTGTGTTCTTTTATTCTCTCCTGTATAAAAACACATAATATATGAATAAGTCGCCTATATTTTCTTTATTTCCAAGGGGGATCGTTACTTTACAAGCTTTGTTTTTTAGTGCATCCTCTCTTTTCCATTTATGCTCAATATTATACTTTTTCTACGAAGTAAGAATGCTCGTCTGTAAATGTGAACTTGATTTGTATTACTTTTAATTACTTTGTGTTTTGTTTTGAATGGAAATGGAATAAACAACAAAAAATAGAATAAGTTACAGCAAGAAATAAACAATGCTCTTAATCAGTTATCAATCAAATTGTTTTAGTTCTCGGTAGAAATTTTTTTAATAAACTTAATTTCACATAATAAAACACAAAAGAACAAGTGGGGATATGACATCATCAGCCTACCTAATTAATATTCATGAAGACATGCCAAGAACTGTTTCACTGGAATAATGCAAATCTTTAAAATTCAATAACTTCTTTATTTTTTATTCGATTTCGATCAAATCTCCAGCATTTTACTTTTTAATTATTAATACATTTATTTAAATATAAATATCTCTAGCCCGACCATTCCTTTAAAGCGGAAAGGTTACACGTCCCCCTTAAAAGGCATAAGATTTTGTAGTGCAAATTGTCGTGTAACAAAAGGTGAGCTTTTTTTAGGAAAGATGCTTGTCAAATATTTCGTGACATAAATGCAATTCAATCGTGAGTGCAGAGCCCTTTAACACTGGCGTGTAAGATTTCTTGCACAAAAATCTAACCCCTTGCAAAATTTTGGATCCGCCCTTGGTCAAGAGCAAAAAAAAGGTATTGAGAATCATGATAAAAGCAGTGTAATGTGTGGTTTTCCTGTGTGCTATACACACGACTGATGCTGGGGACCTGCTCCCGAGTTAAATCAGCAAATAAGAGTTTTATTTCCTCCATTATAACTGATGTGAACTTTCTTCAAAGCAAATTTCCTTTCGACAAATTTGAAAACTTTATTTTAATATGCTTGTTAGCAATAGTTAAAAAAAAGATCGAATTTTATTTTTTCAGTTGGCGATGGAATGAAAATGACTAAAAGTGTGATTTGGGTATCTGACGAACAACTTAATATTTCAGCCATACAAAAGAAACAGACTCAAGACCGGTCGAAGCTAATGACACGTATTTCACAAAGGGATTTTTTAAACCATGATTTATCCAGATTTCATGTGTAAATTACGCTTATTTACCGCGTATATTAAAGGGGAAGTTCACCCTGACAAAAAAAATTATTGTAAAAATAGCAAAAAAAATAATAAAATATATTGCCTAAGGTTTGAGAAAAGTTCATTAAATAATTAAAAAGTTATTAGAATTTCAATTATTTGATTTGTGACGTCATATGCGAGCAGCATTCCTACATAGCGAATGGTAAAAATCAATGAAATTTCATTTTCTCAGAAAACTGAAAATGTTTTTTTTACTGTACCTAATGTATATCAATAGACAAATCATTTCACACCCGATCATGAATAGAAAACAAAATTAAGTCATCAGGAGCCATACAAAATTTCAAATCCATGCATTCTTTATTACATAACACATGGGGCAGCTGCTCGTTTATGACTTCACAAATCCAAAACTTTGAACTCTAATAACTTTCTTACTCTTTAACGGATTTTCCTCAAACCTTCACCCATATTTTTAAATATTTTTTTTGCTATTTTTACAACAAAGTTTTCTTCAGGGTGAACTTCCCCTTTAAACAAAATCCAACGCTGATGCGCGCTTTTGTAGCAGTTCGCCAAATTAACGCCTGATCCTGGTTAAATACGCTATATTGATGAGTCCACTGTTTTGTTAACTAGTCCACTCTTCAAACAGTGGACTCACGTATAGAATAGCGTGGACTTATACATGAAATCTGCATAAACCATGAATTCAAACAATGGTTTTAGAAGACCACGAATACGAACCATTAGGCTTATTTCCATGGTCATATCAATATAATCGTTGGTTTGGAGTCGGTTTTCGGGTATGAATGTTGCATCTGAAAAAAACACACCTTAATAATCATTGAAACGCATCACAGTTACATTCACCATGTATTTATTCACTTTCAAGGTATGGAGACTATGAAGCTCAATTCGGTCCATGCTGCAGCAATTGGGGGAGGTGCAGCTGCATTCGTTCTTATTCTGTGCCTCATCATCGCCTGTCTGGTTACTAAGCAACGGGATAAACGAAGAAAACAAGCACTGAAGTAATGAAATCCCCTGTTCCCGGCCCCCTCTCCCCCCCCCCCCCCCTCTTCGCTCTATATATTCATGTAGACATTTTCCTCTCTCTGTATAAATCTCCCATCTACCCTCCATCCATTCCCCTCTCTTTTCCCACTATCTCTCTCTCTCTCTCTTTCTTTCTCTCTAATAATCATAGACCTACAGGCACATGTACTTAGTTTTCTTCAGCTTATTTCATTCAAAGTTTCCTCCGAAATGAATAACATAAATTCAACGTCAATAATTACAATATTTCAAAATGATCATTTTGTTTTGAAAACAGTCTACTATGTTTGTACAAACAACTGCAGCTGCGACAGCAAGATACTGATGGAATGAATCGCTTAAAAAATATACGAAGAAAAGAGGTTAACCTAAAACATACTTAACAACGACACGTGCACACATTGTTATCAATAATGCATAGGTCTATATAAATTGTTTGACGCAAGATGGTAGAGCAGTGTAGTTGTAATGCCTTGGTCAAGGACCGTGCCGGGAGTCGAACCCCGGACTCCAATGGTATAGTCGGGCGCTTTAGACCACTCGGCCATTGTACCTACACACATCACATATCTATCACTCTCCTTCTACACACGCACACACATCCCCTCACACTTCCATCTCTGTTTTCTCTCTTCGGTCTCCATCTTTCCAGTTGCCCTCCTTTCTTGTAACTGTACCTCTAAGGATTACAATATGTATGACAACATCGTTTGAAATAACCTTAAATCATAATCATTTCCATGAGATTCCTAAGCCGTGTTCGATCTTCCGTTTTCCCTTTTAAATGACTATATCCCCCAGGTCAGTTGAGAACAACATACCCTTTAAGGCATTTCGGTTTTTGTTTGGTTTGTTTTAAACGCATGGTTTCAAATGAATTGAATGAAAGTCATTCATTGGAAGATAACATTTTGTGTGCTAACGAGATTATTGTCATAAAACCAAAGCCATGCTACATGTAGGTTGCAATGTAAATAAATCTATAATTATTAGGACTATTCATATTTTCATCATCGCGAGTGTTTGTAATTATCCTGTGCATTTGTTTTATGGGTGAAGCATTCTTGCTTGTTTTACCTAACTGCGGGATGAGTGCAATGCAGCTAAACATGCTGATGTTACGTCACAGTTACTTACACCTTAAAAATTCGAATGTTAAATCGACATTTGAAAGGTTGGAGAAGTGGCAACCTTTTCCAAATGGTACATCCAACCTTGTCTAAAGCTGAATCCAACATTTTAAGTGTTGGGTAGAACCATTTAAAGTGGTAAATGCATGCAGCATTTAGAAAATGCTGTCACTCCTCCAACCTTTCAAATGTTAAGTTAACATTTCTTGTTTTTAGAGTGTATAATGTTAATTCTTCTACGTGTTTCTATTTCTTCTTCCCTTCAGAAAACGTTTATCAAACAGATGGTCTACCACACGAAATCCTCTGTACGATCCGAACGCTTCTAATAGTTGAATTTTTCCCACGGCCTGACAAATGAAGACTGCAGGAGAAAGCTTTCCAGAATGAGCCTTTGGACGTTTTAACTAGCGTAACATGCATATTTACGAAGAAGAAACTAGTTAAAATTATTTTGTATCTCACAAATGACTTGCATAAATCGTTTAGCTTGTGACAGTTCCATAATTAAAATGGAATATGAATAGCCTTCATATCAGCCTAAAATCTGTCATATATGTATAATGACGTCATCGAAATACCGTAATTTTATAGAGATTGTTACATAGAAGTAGGTCGAACTCTCAACCTTCAAGTTTAGCAAATGCGCCCCTCCTCTTCAAAAAAATACCAAACACCTATTTAGACATTTTTCTTCTCGAAAAAGCATACAATTGCAATAGCTGCAATTGCAACTTTGTCGTGTTTGTATCTAGTCGGGGAGACATGATCAAGATTATTGCATGACATGACCGCCATATTGGGTACGTATGCGATTTTTTTTTCTTGTCAGAAGTTGTAGGCCCACGTGTAGAATAGGTTGTCTATTTCAAGAATGCGACGGATGTCACCTGGCCACTCTTGGGTATTTTTTATTGACGTGTTAAAGCAACGCCCACATGTTCACATACCTCTTATATATGACTTTCATATTGTACAGAATAAATTGTATAAAACTCTAAAAAAAAAAAAAAGGTCACGTTTGTCATCCTCAAATCTAAACGCAGATATTAAATTGTGAAAAATTATCAAATGTAACAAATAGAAATGACTCTTGGAAAATACTAAATCCGTTTTGGGCAAAAACAACAACTCGTATAATAGCACTTTTCCAAAAGTAATGTCAGATGAAGTGGGTGATGGTTTTAACGATCACTTTGCTAATGTGGCGTCAGAAATTGCTGATGAGTCAGCAAAATAATGTACACCGTGATCATGTAGCGTCCAACCTGCATGAAAACTTTCAAATATCGCCTGTCTCTGAAAACGATGTCTTGAAAAAGGTGTAGGTTATATAATTTTTTTTCTTTGTTTTTAATGATTTTATTTCTATGTCTGATGGTCAACTTCCTTTACATTATGGTAATCATAACCTTTTTGCAAGTAAACTGGTTCGATGGAAGACGAGCAACAATGCATTATTGCTGCTGAATATGGACTACCAGCTGTATAATTTCTTGCCTTTATTACTGTATCTTAACATTGACCTCATCATCTCATGTTATATGTGTTTGTATGTACTTTGTATCTGTTATTTTTATGTACGGAAATAAAACCAAAAAAATGTATAATATGTAATTAAAGCTAAACAAAAAAAATAATAAAAAGCAAACGTATGACTCATTGAGTATTTAATCACATATACGTCATCTAAGTGTCATTTGAATGTAATTAAAATACATAAGGGTTGGGTTAGGGTTAGGGTAAATTAAGTCCATTTCGTTAGGGGTAAAGTCCATTTCATTAGGGTTAGGGTAAAGTCCATTTCATTAGGGTTAGGGTAAAGTCCATTTCATTAGGGTTAGTGTTTAAGTCCTATTTTCCTATGTCCAGCAACTCCCTAACATCAGAATCAAAGCATTCGGCATTTTTTTAGACAATCAAACCTATTTGAGAACATACCATTCACTCGTGTCCAGATTCCTTTCTCCCATTAAACGCTGTCTCATTCGCTCGTGTACAACAAATACCTTTCTAGTTTTTAAGTCCAGATACAAACCATTCTCCTGATAAACGGTGCCCCATTCATTCGTGTCTGGGATTTAGAATGAGTATTTTTCGGGACTCGATGGATTTGGAAGAATAGAGTTGAATACTGAAATAGTCGATTTTGCAGTCACATAGGCTTAATACAGCAACCTATAAATGTTTTTTTCCGATGTATTTTTTTTTCTTGATTCATGTTCCTAATGGGTCCTGGAACAAAATCAGCTTGGTTGCCCAAAATTGCCGTTTGTGTAATTTTGCCAATTTGCATAAATCCAAAAGGGCCGCCAGATGCCATCTTGAAAACCTAACTTTTGAACCCCTTTCCGCAAAATGATGAGTAATTACTCTTCTTAGGGGTTTAGAGGTGAGTAGAACCGATTTCTGTTATCATTTTTGCAACCTAACGTCATCTTCAGGTCAAATCCAAAATGGCCGCCAAATGCCATCTTGAAAAATTGACTTGATCCCCTTGCCCCATAATGTCGAGTAACCTCTGTTTAGGGGTTTTGGGGTGTGAAGAATGTCTTTGGTAGACCTTTATCTTTGGCACCAAGAAACAACGTATTTATTATTTCACTGGCAGTTCGGAGACACCATAACATTTTTTTTCAATAATACTGCACAGGCTTCCTCCTTATTGGTCGCTTGTTATAAGCGCGAGCGGTGTTCCTGATCCGGAGTCGAGGAGATTGGGTGGTTGAATATTTTGAATGCATGGTGGTGGCGAGTGAGGATGGGTGTAAGGATGTGCGGGAGACCGGGAAGGGAGGGTGTATGCGGGTGTGTGGGAGGGGGGGGGGGTCCTCTTACTTAAACCAGCAGTATATATCTCCTGAAAGGACAGCTCCTGGGACCTGTTGCATAAAAGTTTTTACATGAGAAAACTCTGGTTAAATCTTAAAACTAAGGTTAGTCTGATTTCTGCCGTTAACACAAGGCAAAAACTCTGGTAAAAACAACCTGAATTTTCTCAGGTAAAAAAATTATGCAACGGGGCCCTTACGATCATCTTCTGCCCCCAAACATCATCTCCGATTTTGGTTCATAATACAGTCGGGTAGATATATTATGATCAATATCACGACATGACCGTCAACTTGGGGATGTACAGTCTAAAAAAAATATTGGGTAAAAATGCTCCATGAGGGTATAATTTTGCGTCCAACCAACATTGGACATTTCTTTTGGGAATTTTTATTTATCCAGTGTGATGAAAATTTTGCCCATTCTAAAGTAAGTGGTAATATTTTTTCAATCTTACTGGACAATATGCTTCCCACATTGGGTAAACTACTGCCCCAAATTACATGTAGATGGACACATTACCCTCGTGCTGGTTAAAATTGTATTGTATATGATTGTAAATTGTATCGTTGTGGCCCAGTGGATAAGTCTTCTGACTTTGAAACAGAGGTTTCGAATCCCAGCCATGGCGTAATTTCCTTCAGCAAGAAATTTATCCACATTGTGCTGCACTCGAACCAGGTGAGGTGAATTGGTACCTGGCAGGATTAATTCCTTGAATGCATGATCGCTGAAAGGCAGATCGAGCTAAAGCCGGTGTAATAATAATAACAGCGCGTCGCGGAATATAAAATTTCTAGATAGATGGCGCTATATAAATGTCTATTATTATTATTATTCCGTATCATTTTTTTTACAGCGTATGCATTTTTTTTTGTTTTGCTGAAAGTCATAGGATGTATACTTCATGTTTCAAATGGGTGCCTCTGCTTGGCACCCTTGGGCATTTCTTTTATTGACGTCATAGGCCATGCCCAATTTTTCACATAGACCTACCTCTTTGATGATTTTCAATATTTCACAAAATAAACATACCATGTTTGGTATCAAATCAAAGCAATTAAATGCAAATATACTATAGGTGACCTCGTCATGTCTTTTATATCATATACCATAAGCTTAAAGTCGATGCCTGACATAATATGTCATAATCACGGATAGGCCTAGATGTGAAAAGTGGACGTGGTTCGTGACGTCAGAAAATCAAAATTGTCAAAGGGTGCTAAGGTAGCACCAGTCAAATATATTCATTCTTAACTTAACTTCTCAGCAAAAATAGCAATGCAACTTGTTTTTATTAAAAATATGAAAAAAAATTTGCTTCACTTTGATCAGACATGATAAATGTTTGTTCCATTAAATAGAATAGATAGAATATTAACAAAATTGGCATGGTTTATGACGACAAAAAAATAAAACTCCTCATGATGCCGAGGTAGCATCCCTCGGATTCTTGTACCCCTCACTACTTTCACCAAGAAATGCATAATAATACCTAAGTTGTTTATATTTAAAACAAGGGATGTTCCGCATAATACATGTATGTATTATTACATCTTTAACACGATTTTACCCTTTATGACCCTAAACAATTTTTAATGACTTTTACATAATTTAAATTCCTACACTCTAAAAATCAAGGATTTAAAATAAATCCAGATCGGCTGTTAATAATGACCAGCCAAATATCAGATTAAGTTTTAAACCTTTGAGATTTAAAGATAAATCTAAAAATTTTGTATCCAAATTTTTTGAGATTTGAAAGTTATTTAGTTATTTATTTAGATTTAAAACAAATCCAACATTCGGCTGGTCACTATCCACACTCCATCTGGATTTATTCTTAATCTTTGATTTTTAGAGTGTAGAGATCGACATACTACATCCATTTGATTTTTCATAAAGTTTATTTTTACAATATATACATGATACTTTTATTTGATAAATATGAAAGTCCTAATTAAGAAGTGGGCCTATGTAAGAATTGGGCGTATCCTATGACGTCAATAGAAAAATGCCCAAAGATGTAGGTGGCACCCACATCAATATTGAAGTCGACACCCTATGCTACAACTCCCAGCAAAAAATGGATACATACCTAACCTGATGGCCGTATTTTGGTTCAACTTGACTATCAAATTCAAATTTCCGCAGTAATACACACACCATCACACACACCCAGACATATGGCAGAGGGGGGGGGGGGCATAGGCATATCCCGGGAGGCGTACCAGCACCCCCTGTGGAAAAAAAAAGAAAAATCGCTCCCAGGTTATCATTGCAACGTGTTTGACTATAGGTTGCACACGCGCATTTAAAGCTACTGCGGGATTCATTACGGGGATTCCCCAACAAATTTCCCAGCGACAGTCTGTTATGATCAGGACGCCATTAAAACTGAAACCACGGAAGGAGATTAGAAAACAGCAGCTCAGGAGGTAATTTTGATTTAAATTTCTTTCATTGAATACAAATTAAGTTCTCGCTTTTAATTTTAAAATTCGGTGTGGAAGAGATCGGCCAAGGGAAACACCGGAATTCTACATCAGAAGTTTGAATCGACGGAGCATTTCCGGAAAAGCGGTAATAACATCATATACTTCATGGATGAAATGCAATGGAAAAGTTACGTTAACCTATGTATAAGGTATTACATGCTGTGTAGAATTACCGGGCTAACGTTAGACGCATTCTTATCGGAAATTATTACCGATCAACCAAGTTCAGAAAAACACATTTTCTTGCAGGTTGAGGGAGATAGAAAGATTATAATGGAGAGATTGGTTCTCCCGATAATCTCATTTTATAATAATGTGAAATGCAAGATAAAATTATGTATGGGTCGATCCTTTTTACTTGGGGCAACAATTACAAGATGTCCGTATAGGCATGGAGCTCTAGGTATGTCCTACGATACTCTTTGTAGTTTGAATGTAAAGATATATCTCATAACATGGGAGGTCAGAGGAAAAGGGGGATGAGTACAGGTGAAGAAAGAGGGGGTGGAAAAGGGAAGGAGTAAAAATTGCATGTGAACAAAGTATAACAATGTTATAAAAATCATAACATGAAGACAGAAAGAATACAGGCTGATATGGTGACAATGAGTTTGGCTGTATAAACGAAATACAGTCAATCTTTCAGTATTACATTGAGGGAAACCAGTCAAGTTGCGTTGTTTGCCCCCTGAGAAAACTTATTTCAATAATTTTGATAGCGGCGACTTAATGCATTTTATAAAACTATTTTGTGTATAATCTCGCCAAATTATTGAATTTCATGATCTTTACCTATTAGCAACAGGTTATTATCATATCATTTTTGTTATTTTGTATGGTTTACTCTACATGTTCTGTTCTTTTTGTTGTCACTTTTTATTGTATATGGACCCAATGGAAGAACCGAAGAACAGCATGTCATGTTGAAAAAACTAAATATGGGCTATCCTTCCATTTTGTATTTTTTGATATTTTTATACGAACCATAAATACTATACTAGAAACTGACTTTGGATGATACGGTCAAGGTGTTCACAGTTACTCATTTTGTGTCCGAAACTTAGCAAAATAGAATCCGTTCTGAAAGATAGTGAAGTGAGTTTGCTGATTACTAGAGCATTTAGGTAATTAAAGTCGTGTCCTACAGTTATTGTATATTCTACTTGTATGACATTAGAACACCTCATCCACCGAGCAAACTCCACATATTGGTTAGAATTGACATACACGTCAAGATTATGTAGTCTTATACAGGATTAAACTTCAGTTGCCCTCATAGTGTTCTGTGAGAGACTTCTTATTAATCCAGCTAAAATAAAAGTTTTGGGTCTGCGTGGATTTTGTGTATGATGTCACGATTGTGGTGTAAATTAATCTGTTTAGAATTCCTCAAGGGCAAAAGACTACATTTGCAGTACACATATAATTAGAAAGGTACATCATATATATTTTGATCAAAATATATAAAAATTGGAAGAATATTGGTTGATTTGCTGGGCAATCTTTTCCAGCTTTGAACATTAGTGCCCATATAATGATATGCATGTTTTGAATTCAATTTCATTTAATTACATATATGACATTTTTTTAGAATAAATTGTAAGAAATATTGCTGTCAGGCAGATCTTGTGAATAAACTGCAAAGTAACCGCTCTTTCCCCCTCGACACTATTTTAGTTATATCATAATTAACAATATAATAAATTTTAATTCAATTTATTTGTATCATGCTTATATGAATTGGAATCGGTGCATTATGATCCCATCGGCTCCACCCCAGACACAGATAATTATTTGTTTTAAGGTCTACATCAAGGCGAAGGGAGAACAAACTACAAACTTTTATTGGTAGTAGTTTGCGGGGTGAGGTATATTGGCAATATCAATATAATATCAAGGGTTATTGTGACATATTTTCTGAGAGGTATGCTCATATTATTACAAATGCATCCGTAAAACACACATTCACCGACACATCAAATTATCCGGACGGGGCATTTAATGTTTCTTTTGTCACATCTGTCACCTTTGAACTGACACGTACGATTGCAGAAGTTTCTATTCTACTCGGCATACAACATGTACAATGGGGGAAAGGGTTAATGATATCATTACAGTCTACTCCGTGAATCGATACATACTTCATACTGTTAGCCCTTTTTACAAAATTATTTTTTTTCCCAAAATTTATTTAAGAGCAAACCAATAAATGATTTCCTCACTTGTTTTGTTTTTTCTCTAAAATAATAGACAAGTATGAGTGAAATTAAAGCTTGTCAGCAATACATTAAGTAAGCTTCAAATTAAATATTCATTTGTTTAGGCCACAGCATATTATTTCACAAGTTGCCTCGTTTACGCAAAATTTTATCCCTATGAAGCATAGGGATCCTACAATATTTTGTCAAGTGATGTATAAATGTAAACAAGTTCTTCTTGCTTTCTGTAAGAGATCACCTCAATTTTTTTTTCATTATATTTGTTCATAATTTATTATTTCTTGGTTAACAGCAGTGAAAGCTGTATCAGTCATCTAGATTAAGAGAAGGGTAATTACCCTTTTATTAATCTAGATGACTGATATAGCTTTCATCCATCATTTTGTCAAATAACTTAGGCATAGGTTGTTCTTTGTTTAAGGGTTTAAAATAATCAATTACACAAAATAGAATATTGTTTGGGTGGCAATACATACTTCATTATATAGTTTAGTATCTATAGTATATATATTATGAACATGGCCTAGCTTGACCAAAAAATACAAGGAATCTTTCCTGATTATCCGAAAATGTTCCATTTTCCCCAGTCTCCCCTGTATTAAGTTTCTTCAAATGAGATAACAGGCAGATTTTAAAATAACACACTAATAATCATACTTACCTCTGTTCCGGTTTCGGCCAGTGGTAATTACGAAATAGAATAGCTTATTCCACGAGGATGTACGTTTTCTTTTTCATCAGAGACATCTTCCAACTTGAAGATGACCTCTCCAGAGATTGGTCAGCGAGTTGTCCGAAGCTCCGAGTGGTCTTGGAGAGATCAAGATGGCGGTGAAGGCCATCTTGGGACTGTGGTCAAGATGACCGACCAGGAAGCCCCTCTTCATGGATGGACTAGGGTCCGGTGGGATAACGGTCGATGTAACAAATATCGGGTTGGGACAGGTGGAACTTACGACCTTCTGCTCTTTGACAGCGCCCCAGCAGGTTCATGCTTAATTTGTTTTACCTCGTTCTCTCATTACGTTCATACAGGACTATTGTTTCAAATATAATTATATTTGTCGAAATGCCTGAGAATGACGTGAAAATAATATTACTGGCAGAATGGACAGTTGGGTAATGATATAAAAGTTAAACCAACATACATATAAAAGTTAAACCAACATAGGCAAAAACTTCACATACACCCGTGGAATGCAGTGAAATTTGTTCGCTTGCCAATCATTGTAAAATTTACAATGTAGTCTATCTTTAGAAATATATACTGCCATGACGATTTGGTATCAAATGAAAGAGTGTATTAGGCTCTTTCGCATGACGGGGATGCTGTTGGGATCAAAGTATATATCAGGTGGAATTTCAAAAAAAGTAATATTCATTCCAAATATATTCTACTTTTAGTTTATTTTCAAACATCATTTCATAATAATATACCTTTGTCAAATCTATGATTTATATTACGTTTTATATCATGATATATCACCAATGAACAAAACCGTGTAATCTGAAATGTTTGTGTTGAGAAGTAACCATCACAAATTTGAAATGTTTTTGTTAGGTTTTTATTTTTAATTTGTCTAAGATTTTTAAGATTCTTGTGGAAAAAATTACACCTAAATATTTTTTTCAGTTCCTGGTGACAAAGCAATGCGATGAAGGGGCTTAACATACTCAGTTCTTTCAAATCAAATTCGTCATGATATCACAAATATTTTATAAAATACAGTGAATTTTATGATGTCTTGCAAGTGTCAGCTTTTTTTTAATTTCCTGGGTGTATGTAAATTTCTGGCCTCAACTGTATATATAATCATTTGAAAAAGATGATTAAAAGGCTGGGAACAGAATGAATAGTCTATTGTAAATGTGAGGACTGATTGTTCCAGAATGCATTTTCTTTCAAACACGTGTTTCACCTTTATATTTGATAATTATGTTGTCATGTATTTTAATTCCTCATGTTCTTATCCGATTTATCATTTATATGTTCCTATCCAAATTTAGACAATTCATTATCGAATAACTAGGCATACTACTTTATAATCATTAAACATTTTTCTTGTCTGTTTTAATGCATATTTCACATGGAATACATGTAAATATTGTTTGCATTTTATTAGGCGTTGTCCATTCCAAGATTACATGTAGCAATTGTGAGGTGGATTCTATACATGGTATCAGATGGAAGTGTTGTGATCATAGCTGTACAGATGTCAACCTTTGTACCCCTTGTTATATGACTGACAAACACGATTTGACGCACAGATTCACACGCTTCAACAGTCAGAATGAAACAGGGTTAGTCATTCAAAAAATGTTGTAGTTTTGACGTATTATTTTCCCTATCAATAAAACGTAAATGGCAAAGACTAAATCACTTTTTTCAAAGGGGTTAGGTCCATTTCAGTTTAGTTGCAAACGGGGTTAGAATATCTTGAAAAATATGAAGACAGGTAGATTTCTTTTATACCCAAATTTATGTTCTCATGGTAGGGTATCATGACAGTTCAGTTTCGCATAAGAATATTGCAATATTGGAGAGTTGGAGTGGAACCTAACCCCTTTTGCAACAAAAAGGTAAATTGTCATGTATTCTTAATGCACATCTGTTTGAATTATTCTAGAATCGTTGTTACGTCTCGTTCCGAAGAAGAAAAAACAACTTCGATGGGACTGTGCCCTGAAGCCCAAGTTAGCCGAGGAGAGGATTGGCAAGGAGAAGAAAGTGGCAAGTTCAAATATAGTTTCTCCTTTCACATACATTTACATGTTTCTTGCATTTTTTTCGCAGGGGTTTATGCATTTTATTCATAAATCAATGATAAATTAACATGTTCACATAGTACCAAACATATAAATGAATACAATTTAAATGTGACAATTGACGAGATTTTATAATACAGAAAAGACTGATAATGAAATCATACATAAGCATGTGATATAATGAGAGTTCGGTAAAATACAGGGGCCAGCTATTATAAGCACAGAGGTGCCTGAAGCAATAGCAGCCAGGAGAGTGGGCGTTTCTGTCCTAATCTCTGCTCGCCTTCCCCCGTTTATTTCTGCTAAACCTACCCTCACGATTTGTTAGTTTTGCTTGTTAATCTGATGTGTGTATTTGTTACGCATATTCTCATTTTATATATGATACCGCCAACTGTTTTATAACGCATGGATAAAATCCCTGTATCCATTTATTTATGAATGTTTGTTTTAGGTATTTTCATTTCTTAACCATTGTGTAAATGTATGTGATTGATTATCATATACTTTTGTACTTTAAACAATCTGCAATTCATCCTTTGGCTGCGAATGAGTTTTCAAGGAATTACTATTACCATGTTCAGTTCAATTCAATTTAGATTAATTTATCCTTAATAATCATTAAAATGTACATGTATCATTGCAAGAAAAGGAGGGCAACAAAAAGATAACACTTGAAAATTACAAGTCTCCGAAATATGCAGCAATTAATATGTTCACATCAGTATGAAGAAAAAGAAAAAAGCCAAATATACACACTCACACTCAACCACAACAACCCTGTCACATTATCATTGTTACACACAGAGAAATGTTTACAGAAAAAATGTAAAAAGTGATGTAAAATAGGAACTCCATAACTTCTGTGTAATTTTTACCTAACAGTAAATTTCACAAATATTATGTAAATCATTATGTAAACTACAAAACCCAATTTATTGTGTAAATATTACCTAATTAAAATGTTTTACAGAAATTATGTAAAAAGTGATGTAAAATAGGAACTCCATAACTTCTGTGTAATTTTTACCTAACAGTAAATTTCACAAATATTATGTAAATCATTATGTAAACTACAAAACCCAATTTATTGTGTAAATATTACCTAATTAAAATGTTTTACAGAAATTATGTAAAAAGTGATGTTAAATAGGAACTCCATAACTTTTATGTAATATTTACCTAAAAGCAAATTTCACAAATATTATGTAAATCATTATGTAAACTACAAAACCAAATTTCTTGTGTAAATATTACCTAACTTGAATGTTTTACAGAAATTATGTAAAAAGTGATGTTAAATAGGAACTTCATAACTTTTATGTAATATTTACCTAAAAGCAAATTTCACAAATATTATGTAAATCATTATGTAAACTACAAAACCCAATTCATTGTGTAAATATTACCTAACTTGAATGTTTTACAGAAATTATGTAAAAAGTGATGTTAAATAGGAACTTCATAACTTTTATGTAATATTTAACTAAAAGCAAATTTCACAAATATTATGTAAATCATTATGTAAACTACAAAATCCAATTTATTGTGTAAATATTACTTAACTTGAATGTTTTACAGAAATTATGTTAAAAGTAATGTTAAATAGGAACTTCATAACTTTTATGTAATATTTACTTAAAAGTAAATTTCACAATTATTCAAATCATTATGTAAACTACAAAACCCAATTAATTCATTTTCTATTTTCAAAACCAACCTACATACCTGAGGCCTAAAATATTATAGTTTACATTGTAAATTACCATGCAAAAAATCATAACCATTGTGACATAAAATGATACAGGTGTAATAAGTATAGTTAAACTGCCTTTGAAAAAAAATCTAATTGTGTCAAGATATTTCCCAAATAATTTTAGCTAAATTAGTGTATTACTACCTTCCAAATGTAGACGGGAGGGGCAACATTTGACTATGTGAACATGCATAGAAAATTAAAATGCATAAATAAGTCAAATATTTGACAAAGAAACCATGTACATGATTTGGTGTTTATTTTAAGAAATAACATCCCTTGACAATAAAACATCAGATAGAAAAGAAATTAAGTTCTTAAAATTAATTAACCAACTTGCATTGAACTTTTTTAAAGGTAAAATAATAAAGCTGCAATATGTTCATTACAACTTCTCTACAAAGAAATCTGGAATTTTCTGTGACATGCCATGACTTACATCTGAAATAAGCATAAATCAAATCTAATCACTATATGAGACATATTTATAAAGAAAATGGGCCTTCGCTCTCTCGATGTCATATTTCAAGACATACCTCCCCATCACGGGGGGGGGGGGTAGAAGACCAAAAACTCTTTCTTGTAAGCTTTTGTTTACAATAGACACATGTGACCACCAGATAAAGACTTCTCAGATATTTGTGCCACCTATACGGTATTCTGTATTTCTATCAATTATGCAAAATTCTTGTAATGGCTTAGTACACAGTATCCAATGTAAATCTGGGGCTAGTACTTTCTCTTATAATCAATATCACATGATTCAATTGAAAAATTGAATATTTTCATTGAATGGTAAACTTTTACCTCCACATGTTTGTAAACAAATGTATGCCCTATCACATACAACCCCATTTTGTTTTTGTTTTTTATTTTAAATTGGTTGCATGTTCGAAGCAACTTTCAGAAAAAATTATCTTAAAATAAAGTATTGTATTCTAAAATGATTTCATTGTATTGGGGGTATTGCATATTTGAAAATTAAAATATATTCAGAAATGTCCCCTTTATTGAATACCCATACACACTGTTGATATCTTTTGAACCTCTGGTTTCCCTATGTCTTTATAAAATTATTGACAAAAGTGCTTTCACTCTTAACATTGGTATCAATTACATTTTAAGGCTATAGTCTCAATAGACAGAGATGGATTCTTGGCATATCTTACCATTGTAGCCTGAACTGATGGCAATTTTAATCTATATAGGGAGCAATGTGTCATTGAATTATGTTTATGCTACACATAAAATGCAATCGGGTGTTCTCCCATTTTAATCTAAAAGACTTGACATGACCTCTTGAGAGGGATATCAACATTAAGCATTCTTACAGTTTATAGGAAACACTTTGAAATATTAATAATTGAGTTCACAATTAATACTGGACAGTTTTTAACCTTTTTTTTTGGGGGGGGGGCAAAATGGGTGCGGAAAAATCTACCATTGTATCTTTCTGGCATCTTATTCAAATAAACAAGTCATTACAATAGAATATGACTATCAAATCTATAAAGGTTCCTCCATTGTAATTACTTCACACAGAGCTCTATAAAACTAGAAGGCCATGAACCATTTACTGGCATGTTACACCATATAACACTTATTCAGTTTACACATGGTGATGGTAATAACAGTTCTCAATTACAACTAAGATCAAAAGAATAAAAAAAAATGATACCAATGTAGTTTCCCCCTGTAATGTCTTCAAAGAAACATGCATTCTTGAACAACTTACATGTATGCTCTATAAATGACAATGATCAAAATTGAGTTATAAAAAGAAATAATGAATTTCTTAAGGCTAAACCTTTTAAAAAGCCTGTTGAAAAAAAGGTGTACTAGTTCCTTTTGAATATAAACAATAAAACAAAAAATATACAAATAACAACTAAAGGTGTTTCCCTTTCTAAACAGTGATTGCTTAAAAGTCTTACAAAAGCCATGATTTCTTGGCAATAACACTCCAAGTTAACAGTAATTAAAATGCTTTGTAAATGAGCTAAAAAGCAGCTACAAGGTCTGATAGGCTTTCTTGAGAATCATATTCAGTGTCATTAACGATATCAGCATCTACATTCATTTCAACACGATTACAGTCATCATCACTTGATTCCCCATGACTGCTTACATTAGATAAGTCAGATATGTCAATATGAGGAACTCTATTAGCTTTTCACTGGTCATCAGCGTGAACTGTAGGGGGTTGCAAATGCCCTATGACATGTATGAGGTGCCTTTTGTATGATGATCCACGGCGCAAAATTTCCTTACATTCTACACAAACAAGTTTTGTGCAAATAGATTTTAGTATACCATGGACTACTTTCAGGTGGCAAAATAGCCCAGAAATTCCTCCAGGAATTTTAGAAAGACATTTGCAGCAGATGAAAGATGACATGTTGATTATTTTTGGCAGCAGTTACTGGAGAAAAACAAAATGAATTATTAAATAATCAAAACACATCCCTGGAGATACATACACTTTGGGATGATGCAAGAATTATTTGAAAGCAATTTTGTCAGTTGAAAAAATATAAATTCTACATATGGATAAACTTAACTGTTAAAAGTGATAATGAACTATTGTTATTTCAGAAATTTAGTTTTCCCGTTTCCTGTTATTTATTAAAATCTTACTACATGTATCATTTGTATTTTTTTCAGTCATGAATCAAGTTTTCTTTTGTTGTCTTTATTTAATTCTTATTCATATTTTAATCTGTTTTTCTTTGGGTTTTATTTATTTTCTTAATATCAACAAGGTCTCATCATATCTTTCTAGGTTGAAACAGATTTTACTCTAAAATTCAACTTCAATAGTTCAGGAATATCTGCAAAGTTGTAATCAAATGAAAAAAAAATACAAACATGTACCTGGTAGGCAATGTTTCAAAATTACCCATCATATTACATATTTTTATTTAATATTTTGAATATCAATGATGATTAAAGCCTGTGTATAGCTTTGGTAAAGGGTCAACAATGTGATTGATAATCAAATATAATTCGATATAAAAGTCTTACTGAAGCATAGAGACCGCTAGATATTTTTCCAACCACCCCTTCTGAGAAAATTTCAAATCTTCAAATTTTGGATATCAGCGCCTTCTCTCGGCGATGCTTGCTTTTAAATTTGAAAAAAATTGTCTTTCAGCATTTATCTAATTTAAAGCTTATGTATCCTTAATAACAGACAAAGAATATATCCTGAAAGTTTCAACCCATTCCATGCTCTGAAATAGGTTTTAATTGAAAAACAAAAACATGCAGATATTTTATTTTTATTTGGGCACCCGATCAAATTAAATTTTCATGTAAATCGCAAAATTTATCCTGTAAAATACATTTTCATTTCATATCCTCCACCTCATAACTGTTATAGGGCATATCCATTCATATTAGCTAGCAATGAATTGGAATAGTGTTAGGTGCATTTTGGTGGATTTACCTAAACTATACACAGGCTTTACAACTAGAATACAAAATAGTCATACCTGTACAGAGAATTTTTTGATGAATTTTAGCCTAGGTCCCATCTTTGGAATAAGCTCTTTAATTTCCTCGCTCTCCAACAGCCAGAAACTATCATCATCAATTCCATTTACTGTTTGTGGAGAAACAAATATTTGAAAAGAAATTAATAATAAGCTTAAATGTAAAGTACTTCACATTTATGATAAACAAGTGGATCCCCTCTGGCAGTTTCGCCTTGATCACATAATTCATTATTGCAGCAGTGCTGACTTTGAAAACAACTACATGTAAAACAGAGAGGAAAAAAGTACACATGCATGTGATAATGATTATAGCATGTTGACTTTGACCTGAGATCACATTTGTCCATTTCCTGATACTTGATTTATGTGAAAAGGATATAGGGCCTACTTGCAAAATATTCTTCAAAAATTAAAAATGTTATATTTGATTAAGAATAAGATTTCAGTGATGTCACCCCAACATGAACAAAGTTTGACCCTTAATGATCTTTGACCTAGATCATGTGACCTAACACTCATACAAGATTATCAGCAATACTTAATAACCTTTTAAGCCTCATGAAATATGCCCTTATACTTTTAAAGTAATGAACATTAAAAAATGAGCATTTTCTAAGTATATTGACCCTGAATTACCTTTGACCTTAAACGTGTGACCTGGAAACTCATGCAGGATGATCAGTAATACTTGGTTACCACTATGTCCAAGTTCATGAATTAGGTCCATATATTGTTTAAGTTATAACATTTAAAAAAAATCAACATATTTTATGTTTATTGACCCCAAATGACCTAGGCCTAGATCTATAATCTAGATCTAGTAGAATCCTAGAATCAAACTGTATGAAGTGCATAAATGGTGATGGCTAATTTAGTTTTAGACATACCAATTTGTATTGACATTATTGGTTATCCGCCCAATTCCCCCCCCCCCCCCGCCTGGGCATCAATGGCATGCGCCTATAGCCCTAGGCCCGAAAGCTGCCTGGCTCAGGAAAGGTTGGCCCTCGGTGCCGGCAGCGCAGGGCAGGTTGTCACGGGCGAACGGTACCGTTAACTTCAATGACGTCGTAGGCCTAGGCTACAATCTACGAACAACGGTAGATTGTGAGTCGGCCAATTGATTTTCAGCCATTCAAGTTTAACATTTATAAAGACCAAGGTAAAACGCTACAAAGAAAAAAAACGAAACTCACCTTCGAAAGTTTCAATGAGGACTTCATGGTCCCATTCTTTTAATAAGATTTGCCAGGTCGCCATTCTGATTCTGGTCAGTCACTCTTAACTTCTTAACGCTGGGTCTGGGTACCGGAACGTGGCGCTGGCCCCCCCGCCGGCCGCCGGTAAACGGTAGCTAGCTCTCGTACGTATTGCACGTACGTGGCCACGCGCGCTGCGCTGTGTGGTCTCTGCACATGTACCGTCAGTACATGTGCTCAATCGCATGATGACCGTCGCCATTTTCAAACGGTAGAAAGAAATGTAAAAAGAAAATATGAAACATTAACACCGGGGTAAAACATCGCGTTACTTTTGTTTAGGGGGGGGGGTGGGAAAGCTAACACCTTTTTCCCCTGTTGTTTTTATGATTTGATTGATAAGCACGCATAAATTTAGGGCCTATCCATCTTGATGCACCGTGAAGCATAATATAGCCTAAAATGTCAAGTGATTTACACATGGACTTACAACATTTTGCAATTTGATGATTTGACAACTGAAGTTCGTTGTGCTTAACGAAATTTAGATTACAGAATGCAAATATGTAATCCTTACAGAAGAATTAGGCCTTTCATAATTTTTTACATAATAGCCAAAAATACAAAAACTGAGAAGTGCATAAAGAAATATTACAAAAAATAAATGGGACCTTCTGTCAGTCTATGTTATGGCTCACTAATAGTTTATTGAAGTGGCTACACTGGCTGCCCCCAAAATAAATGTTATTATTCATTGATATTAGGCCTACATAATTAAATTTTATATAATTATGTGCAACGCTTAACCAAAAACCTTGCAAAAGGAAGTTTAAATAATGAAATATTCAGTAAACATCAGAATTTTACATTTTGGCAAGGCATGAGGAATGTAATTCTTACCGTTATAACATAATGAAATTACATTGAAACAACTAAAACATTTACAAAAGGAAGCATACTGAAATATACTTTAAAATTCTATATTTTACAAGACATGTGAAATGTAATTTTTACAAATATTTCTTAAATATTACTTAATGAAATTGCATTGTAACATTTGTTACATATTTATTAAGCAAAACATTCACAAAAAGAAGTTTACATAATAAAATATTAAGTAAACATTATGATTTACATTTTACAAGACATGTGAAATGTAATTTTTACAATTTTTTCTAAATATTACCTAATGAAATTACATTGTGACACTTGTTACATATTTTTTAAGCAAAACATTTACAAAAGGAAGTTTACATAATGAAATATTAGGTAAACTTTAAAATTTTACATTTTACAAGACATGTGAAATGTAATTTTTACAAATATTTCTTAAATATTACCTAATGAAATTACATTGTGACATTTGTTACAGATTTTTTAAGCAAAACATTTACAAAAGGAAGTTTACATCATGAAATATTAAGTAAACTTTAAAATTTTACATTTTACAAGACATGTGAAATGTAATTTTTACAAATATTTCTTAGATATTACCTAATGAAATTACATTGTGACAATTGTTACATATATTTTAAGCAAAACATTTACAAAAGGAAGTTTACATAATGAAATATTAAGTAAACTTTAAAATTTTACATTTTACAAGACATGTGAAATGTAATTTTTACAAATATTTCTTAAATATTACTTAATGAAATTGCATTGTAACACTTGTTACATATTTATTAAGCAAAACATTCGCAAAAGGAAGTTTACATAATGAAATATTAAGTAAACATTAAAATTTTACATTTTACAAGACATGTGAAATGTAATTTTTACAAATACTTGTTAAATTTTACCTAATGAAATTAATTTGCAACGATTTTTACATATATTAAGCAAAATTTTACAAAAGAAAGTTTACATAATGAAATATTAAGTAAACATTTCTCTGTGTGTAGGAGCACACCCGAGCATCCGTCGTCTTATTTTACAATTCTTAACACAAATCATTTGAGTTAACAGGCATAAGTACTGATAAGGATTTTTTTATTTGCATTTAAACGAAGAGAAAATTGAACATTGAAAATGGCATAAATCATAGTTAATTTGAAAATAGAGATAATTTTTTTAATATGAGCATATTTATACCTAACCGCGTGCATAAATGAAACAAACCTAAATTTATGAAATAAAAGACTGTCGTTGTTTTTTAATCTAAAAAATAATGGCCCTGATGGTGTCAGATATGGAAAATTAGTGCAAATGCGTAGTTTATGGAGACAATCAAGTTTAGTTATTCCAACATTGATTCCAATATTGAATAGGTAGAATCAACGACTGTATAGTATTATCTTCTCTCTTTTTTTTGGGGGGGGGATATATGGATTTCAATTTTACACAGTATTCCTAAATCTTCAGATATTTTGCTACAAATATGTAAACGGTGATCAGTAAAAGTTAATCTATCATCTTCCTACAATCTACCTACAAATTTGACTATTTCAGGCACACTTCGGTTCCACTGACCTCCTATGTATGTTCCAATCTAGATGCTGTTCTCTCCAGTGGGAAGGGTCTCAGAAAACATATTTCCGATAACTTACTGCATGTATCCATGGAATAGTAAAATCCTAATAACTTCTTAATTCCGGTAAACTGATTATGCAACATTATAATCACGCTATTTTTTAAGCGGTAAAAACTTGTATTATTTTTCGCAATCCTAGATGGCCAAGAAGGAAATGTAGTTGAAGGTTGCGCCATATCTGGCAGACCACGATCAGGTGTTGCTGTTAAGTGGATAGACACTGGGCAGACAACAACGCATAGGGTAGGACATGACGGAAAGGTAGATCTGAAATACACCAAACCAGGACGTGGAATCGATTTCTATGCGTCACATTTACCATTTCTAGGTAGGTTTCAAATGCTTTTCTGAAACAGGTTGTTATATATAAGAAGAATTGTAAAAGCAATTACATTCATCTATTAGTTATTTCCTCTTTAATGATAGCCAGGAATGATAAAGAACATTCCAGAATGTCTTTGGAAAATTTTCTTTTGTTATGCAGGCATTGCCTATTTAAAGGCCAAGGAGTTGAATAGGGAAAAGCCAAACAATAGATTGCTACATTCCAGTGAACAATAGGATTAGCTATGTTAATTTCACTGAGGTCATTCAAGAATGTTTTAGAAATGTCAATGCTCCAGAAAGATGGAGTATGTTGTTTTAAAAGACAATACCAGAAGCTTCCATAATAGTGAATACTAGAAGCCTCTAATACTGAATACTAGAAGGATCTAGAAAAGTTGTAATTAGTATAAAGCTGGCAGATTCTTCAAGGACATCATCACATCACGTCGTACCAGATCACTTCATCAGATCATATCATACCAGATCACTTCAGCAGATCAGATCAGATCTAAGAGTTTCACGCCAGACTTTATTTCCACCTGGAATATTTATATTTTGTGTATTAAATTATTTGAACATCAATGAACTGTTTGCAGTTATTTTGAGAGGGGAATTCTCAGTTCTCATCAAGATCATCAACCTGTTTAATGAACGCTTTTCAACCCATGGATTATTGAATTTGACTGTTAATCATCATCAACATCGTCTTCACGGACATTTCAACTCGATACAGTGACTCATTATTCATCGTGCTTCAACATCGGTTTCATCATCGCCATCATCGTGAACGCTTACTTTTTGCCACTCACACATTGTACGAGGTTAGTATGTACTAACCTCGTACAATAGACCGTGTTTGACCCTGGATTTCGAAGTAGTCGGCAAACATCGCTTCATTGCTGAAGTAATATTTGCCGAAACTCCTCGCTATGCACCGGGGCTCTTGCCGGTAAGTAGCAATAGTTTATTAAATATGAAAATAATAATAAAATAATAATCATTTAAAAAAAAGAAATTTCGCTTACCTCGGCCTCGAAAGTTACTTCGCTTGTCTCTTCCACGGAAATACAAGGAAGGCCGTTGGTGGCGCTAATAATTTCACAACCTTGATTCAGCTCCTCGGTAATTTTATAACTGTATCTAAATTCTTTGAATGCGCAATCCTTATGATTAATTTACTAATAATGGGCACCAATGAATGAAATACCTTCAAAAACATAATTAAAGATTATTTTTGGTGATGATAACACTTATTTGCAATAAATTTAAAAAGATGACTGATAAAAAAAATGAAAATAATATACGTGCCTCGAAAGAAACCAGCAGTACAAGCTTTGACAACTGGGCGTTGTGGCGTGCGCCTGTAATCCAAGCTGTGGGGAAGTTACAAATTGATGCAGAGGTTCGAGCCCTGGTCACGTCTTTCGGATGGTGACGTTAAAGGTCGGTCCCAGACGTAAATAATCATATCTGATTGATACACGTCTGACAAAACTCAAATACATACATACATACATGACGAACGTCAATAATACGTATACGGTATACCAAAGTCTATACAATGACAAGATTGGACACTTCACGGACTTTGCGTAATGCCTTGCGTCGATATGCGTGTAAAATAGTGTAGGTGCCTATTCTTTCCCTTGTCCTGTCTTTGATATGAATATAAATCGCGCGCCCTCTTCAGGAGAAAATTGATATCAACGCTGACTGATTTCTATCTCCGTGAAATCTTCACTAAAGATCAAGAAAATATACATATTTTTAGAAAGAAACTTCAAGGAGAAGTCACGGAAGGATCTAAATGATTCGGTAAGTGTCATAGCAGAATGTGATACATAAAATTTTAACTTATATCTTATGTGGGCAAAAGCCCAGCAAAGTTGAACTGCGTCGTGTGTGTCGCGTGCATACGACTGATATTCCTTCGCACGCGAGATGCTTTGAACCCATGACTTTTTGCCAGCCAAATTGGAATATACTTTGGATTATTAATCGGATATATTGCACATCTGTCACCTCAAGAGACGTAAGGTAGATATTTGTTTTTTTTTTCTAATGATTGTTAATGCATAATCAATTTCCTGTAATAAAAGAAAAGGAAATTCAATTTCAACACTCACACTTTACTTGTTATTTGTTGCAGTATCGCAACAAGGTTCAAAAAGTATTTCTTCAAAATAATAGTTGTATATCAAATTCTTTTCATACATTCTGTGAACATGAGACCCGTTTCCAATCACGCAAAATTTCAGTGTAGTATGGTAAAGGTGTTCTGGGCGAATTACTTGGAAAATAAACCCTAATTTTTTACGCCACCTCTATGCTATTTTCTCAGTATTCAAGGTGCAAATTTTCATTTTTGAATGGTTAATGCTGTTCTTGTGATCCAGGCAAAGAGCAGGGCGTGAAGGTTGGCGATCGAGTAGCAATGACCTTGGCAGCCAAGAGACTACAGGTCATTCAAGAGTCAAACGGATGCAAGTGGTCGCCTAGAATGCACAACGTGAGCTTTAATAATCTACATTGATGTTGCATAGTCTGTGTATAGACATTGAAAAGAGTAGTCTTAAAAAACAATTAATCTATATTCACAACACACAATATAAAATAAAACGACCGTTCTAGACTTATGTACATGTATATACAATTCTCAAACGATTGGAATTCTTGCACTTAAGATGGTACCCCAAGGTGGAAATAATCATATTTCAATGAATATAAAAAAATCCTCTGAGCAAAAAGCTGAAAATCTAATCAAAATCTTAAAAATGAATAATCAAGCTGTTGAAATTAAAGGTTAGTGAGATTTTGAAAGAGTTATATGGATGGTGTCATTAATATACAATAGTTGCGATGGCGTAATGTCGATACTTCCTTGTTTTCTTACGCTTTTACATGAAATCATTATTTCTGACGTAAAGACACGGATTATGATATGAATCCTTCATAACTTAATAAGTTACCGCAGTGATTACCTTAGGCAAATATTTTTTACTTTAAAAAATCTTTCTTGTCCCTTCTTACCCTTTTCCCTCTTACTCTTTCTCACGCACTCCCTTGATTTATTTAACTCGTACAGCTGATCACAAAGGTTGCCGTGGTTACAGGCATCAATTCCAATGGAAATGTAGAGATATCCTATCCAGGGAGAGATGACCACTTCATCTTGCATCCAGATGCGTTAAACAAGGTAGGCTCTATGACTTGACGCTTAAAAAAGATGGCATATACGGGTTTAGAGGGCACTAGAAGACAGCACAAAATTGGCGGTGGAATTTAGAGTTCCAAGCCCACAAGGATCGGTTTTAGGATCTTGCATATTTCTATTGAGACAATTATTCTAAAAAGCATTTAAAGTGTGTATATATCCTACATGGTCAGCAACATCCAACAACATACTCAAAATCGTCAACAAGTCCGCAATCTCATTTTGAACCTGGGTGGAGAAATTGCTAACTGGTTGTGAATGCCGGTTGATGTCAGATACTAACGACCCCCTCAAGAAGAAAGGCTCAATGAGTGTGTCACCTTGAATAAAACTCCTCCTGAAACTGCTGGCTATGCGATGTACCTGGAGTGCCACCATTATGTCATATGACGTTGGCAATGAGGCAAAAACTTCATTTCCTAAGACAAAACCTCCGCAGGTTAAACCGACTGGAGATTACACCTTCTTTCTGTTTGGGACCCAGATACCAAAAACATCATCCACAGAGATGAAATGGTACAGAGGTGAGCTATGAGATGCAACCCTGAATCATTGCTAAGCTTTGTGTTACGGGCCCCAGGTCTTCCTAAATCGGTTAACGGTTGTTTGTCTTCCTGCATGTAGAACATGTAGAAACGTCATTATTAGGGTATAAATAGTCTGTAAATAAACTGTACATAGTACATCTCAAAATTCAGACTGCAGTCGACACGGGAGTCGACAAGCCTTAAAAAAGTTTGCAAAAAAACCTGTAATAAGACAATCAATGAAAAAAACACAGAGGAAAAGGAAGAAGAAAAAAAAACACTATTAACACAGATACACGCATTATCTCAAAGCATATGCAATATCATCATTTGTTTGACATAATCATTGGCATTAGTGGTGTAATGAGCCATAAATTTTGAGGGGGCTAGATATGGTATATTGGGCAAAATCTTTACAATTTCGACATCTTGATTTGGATTTATACCCACCTCATCCCCTCTACCTCTTAAGCACATACCATTTTCCTTTTGTCAGGTTCCGATTTTTGAAAAAGGAGACCGTGTAGGCGTTCAGACAAACAAAGAGTACGTAAAGGAACTCCAGGAAAACAGCAAAAATGGATGGGCAGATGGAATGGAAAAAGTAAGTAATATTTTCAATATTTTGTGACTTTGACCATGTATCACAATGCATGCCTCTCATCCCCCTCTCCACCCATCCCCCTCTTGTTCTTTCTCTTTCAGTACTTGCTTACATGCCTGGTTTCAATTTGGAATGATGAATGTTTATAAACCTTTAGTAAATATTACGGGATGACTTTGTTACACGACGTTCTTGATATTTCCACTATCTATGATTCAAAGTTGTGCTGTTTTATCATTTTTACTCGTCTCCCAATGGTATATGCATTAAAAAGCTGGACCATAAAATGTATCCCTTTGACATGTTCGACAGTGCTTGGACAAGGAAGGCACAGTTTTACTTGTTGATGAACATTTTGACACATGGGTCCGCTTTGAGTCACTAACGCCGGATAGCTGGTGGCATCCCTGTGCGCTAACCCTCGTGGAAAAGAAACCACACCATCTGGGCGATGGAGCCAAGTCCACCCATATCAAATCTGGTAAGCTGCGTTCTTCCATTAATGCGTTCTTACTATCATTTGATTCATTATTAAGCTTTTCGGGGGTATGACACAATTCTAACTGTTAGCTTCTTGTTGGTGCCCGGTGCCTATAGCTTTCTGAGCACTAGATAGAATCAATGTATAATAACAAGCTGCATACGTAAAAATGAACTTCTTTTGGCAAAATTTTCCAGGCATGTAGGATGGGGAGTCGGGTGTCCGGACACTTTATATTTTTGAAGCCTTCTTTTTTATCGTTGGATTACACTAAAAATATGAATTAAATAGTTGTAATTATCTCCTATTTTGTTGTATATAATATTTCCTAACAATTTGTACTAAAAATTGATGAAACTTCGCTTGTAAATTTTTTCCAAATGACTTTCTGAAATTGATCGTCCGTACACACAATCTATCCGGACACACATTAACTGGGCATACGATGTAATCATTGGCCCGCTGAAACTACCTTGCAGTAATGTTCTCTAGAAAAGGAGGAACAGCTGAATTAAAAAAAAAAGTTTTATGTATACTGTATGCAGCGGTATGTCTAGAATGTGCAACTGCATTAGCAGCTGTTGTATACCAAAGATTGTCGAATTCAAATAATTTGTCAAAGAGGAGGATTATTCGCCATGTACACTTGGTCTATAAACATAAGGAGCTTACGACCTACTTCTCAGATAGTCTTGGATCTCGCAAAACATTTCGTCGACGATGGATTTGATCTTAATTTCTACATTTTTTATTACTAGCCACTTAATCTTTTTCTCATTTAGAATAATGCCTAGATTCTCTAATTTCATTTCAAATCAATTTGCACTTTTGTAAAAAAAAAATGAAACATTTACCAAACTTGCCACCCCTGCGCAAATTGTTTCCTCACGACAATTTGTGCTGCACGTTTCGGTCTCAGTTTGTGTCGGCAAAAAGAAACCTAGAATTAATTATTGTCGCCCATTTTACAATGTTTTACAGAAATTGTCTTCATCAACAGTCTGGTGTTAAGTGTATGTGCGCCCTAGTGCATGTGTAGATGTTTGTGGTAAAGTTGTATGCGTTGTGTTCAAGAGATAAGTGTTGTGTTAGGGGATGTATGTATGTGTGGGTGTGTGTGTGTTTACTTGCATCGAAAAAAGCGCATCAACAAGGCTGACTGTGCGCACTCGCATTCGTGGATCACAGGCGTCACAAAAGAACAAAACCAACTGATTTCATACACTGAAAATAATGATTATTTTTCATTGAAAATGAATTGTCGGACAAAGGCAAAATATGTCTTAGGGGGTGTTGCAATAAAATATTTGCAATCAATCGCAAATATTCTTTTGCAAATATACAGTTGATTGATCACTTTAAACTTTAGCAAATCAGATTACACTCCTTGTTTAATAGAGCGCATTGGCAATCAACCACACATTTGCAATTGATTGCAAAGCTTATGCTAGATTTCGGAAACGAAAAGAAACTTGCAATTGATCGCAAGTTTCTTGCAACGCCCCATAAGGGACGCATTATCAGATATTCAAGGGGGGGGGGGCTTAAAGTAGAAAAAAAAATGACCTGCTATATGACCCCCCAAAAAGGGGCAAACAAATGAGTATACAAACAATATATTGTCTCAATGGAACAAGGGAAAAAAACTTTAATCCAAGAAGAAAGGAAAACAAATGCATCAACCAAAACTTCCAGCCCCCGCCCCTTCCGGATATCTAATGGTGCGTCCATTAATTCCACCTTCTTTTGTGTTTTTTCTTCTCTATTGTCAAATAACAAATCTTGAAAATTTGTTGTACAACCAGAATGAGGTATGTCGCCATTCGTCTATTATGCGACCTATAGGAGCGCCTTGAGCACCTAACAAGGTGGATATGTGCGCAATATTAATACCCTATATTATTATTATTAACCACTGCCCCCGGGGGGGGGGGGCACTTAGTATATAATGCATACAGTATGTGCCGGGGAGGGGAACCCCATTGTTACACTCGAATTCCGTTCCAACGCATAGCATTTTTGTCTTATTGAGAAGAAGAACAAAGAAAGCCGCTCCAAAGCATTGCATGTTTTTCGTTACGCCGTTCCGATCGCACTGATCTGCTACAATGAGCTGCAATTTTGGTGAAAAAGCGGCCTCAGAGCGCTGTCCTAGCTCGCCTAAGCTCTCCGCGAGCGCACCCGGCGGAGGCCGCGATAGCTGCATCATGCAAACTAGACAGCTGGCAGCCGTCTGTTTCGAGGAGTTTTGTTAACATTTTTTAATTTTTTAATTTCTCCTCGTACACAGATGGCTCGCTAGCGTGTCGCCGCCATTATGGGAGGTACAACGCAAAATCCCCCCGGCGGGGCTCATCGATTTTTTTCTTTATTTCAAAACGATATATAAAAAGAAACTTACCAAAATGCAGCTTGTTCTTTCCTCTTGGCATTAGAGTGGTAAAACATTAATTCAAAAGGAACAAAAACAGTGACTTACCTCGGCTGTCGTGTAGCTCCCAATTCACTCATTCCTCCGAAGTCGATATTGTACACAAACATGTGAGGTGGGAAGAACTTCCGGGTCAACTGCTTATTGAAACCGTTGACCAATCAGATCATCTCTTTTACGTCAGGCTTATGAATATTAATATTCTATTCCTTTTCCTTTTCAACGTTTGCTCGCGCTCGCCTAGTCCACCTCCTGGACTGTTGTTATTTTGTACGACACGACTACCAAACACCCAGCACACTTCAACCCCATAACAGTACACGCATACACACACCCTGAATAGTCATTTTTTTTTCGGGGAAAGTGAATCAGTGGGTAGGGTGAATCACTGGGGGTAAGTGAATTAGTGGAGGGCGCGGGCCCGGCGTGTGTGTGTTGGTTATGGTTTGCCCAATCAGTAAAAATCGTCCAGGACGTGGACTAGCGCTCGCCAAGCTGATAAAACTTCAAAATCCGGGCACTGTATATGTGTGACGTAAAGGTCATGGGGCGGAGTCTAACTTTCGCCGGCCACTTTTTCATGAATAATTCATTACCAAGATGGCTGCCCACTCTACGAGTCGCAAGTGTCAACTTTTAGAGACAATCCTCTGAATGCCAGTTTCAAAGCGGGAATTTAGGGTAAGAAACTGTCGTTACTTAAACATTATCACCTAAAGGTGCGTATGAATGCACTGCTTGTGTAAAATATCACGGTATTGGGGAGAAAAACAAGAAATTAGCCGTGGCAATTGAGCCCCCGTACAGACGACGGTTTAACTTCGGTCTATGTATTTGGACTTTTGGTGAGTGAAGCCAACGAAGTTCAGCTGAACAACCAACATAACAGAGACCGAAGCTTTTGGTCTACATGTACATGCACACATGACAGTTCCCTAGGGATGCAAACGCACTCACACGCTGGCGATCCGTTCCAAGGACCCCCGTTTTCACAAACATTTGTAGTTCCGTAGCCCGTTCCGAGGACCCTCCTTTTTACAATAAGGCCGCTCCAAGGCCCCCGTTTTTTTTTGTCTTGCCCGCGGCACACCTCCACCATTTTTTTTTGGTCGAGTGCCCCCCCCCCCTGATCCTCTTTCGTTGAGGCTTGGTTCACGTACCCCTTGAACAGAGAATCAACTCGCTTGAGAATAGATTGCCTAACGAACTCATGAGCATGCATTTTGTGTACTAAATTATCGTATTTGTGACAGGAAAAAAGGTATTTGGAAACATCTCTGAGACAAATTTGGGATGACTATTTCGAGACAGTTTTTATATTTTTGAGACTAATGAAACGTCGTGGGGCCTCAGAAGCCGTCTCTGCGACAAGTTTCAAAATAATCTCAAAACCGTTTAAAATTATTCCAAGACCCGTCACAAATGTGAGATACCACCAACAGTGGTAAAAGAATGGTAAATTAACACATATACACACACTCTCACACCCAGCAGAGGCATACACAGTTTCTTACAAACTCTACATGGCCTGTTTTGTTTGCTTGTGTGTGTGTATGTGTGTGTACATGGAGACAAGTAAATTAAGTGTTTAGTGAAATGGGGCGACAATTTTGTGATGTAGCGTCCACCACAAATTGCCCCATAAAGTAGGCGACAATTTGTGCAGGGGTAACAATTTGTGGTGTCAGTGTTTTGGCACATGTTGTCACGGGATGACAATTTGTGCTGGGGTGACAGCTTATGGTGCGTCATGCGCCTACTTTGAAAGGTCTTAGGAAAGTAAATTTGATAAAGATGTGGCAAGCTTCATATTGTTATAATGGAGTCAAAATACTCAGAAAGAGGACACTTGCCCCCCCCCCCCCCCGAAAAGAGACATTCCATATGAAGAGAACCCTTTTTTAAAAATAAATTTTGCCCTTTGAGTAATATCACCTTTTTAATTCACGCATTTTCGTTCCCGAAGGTGATTTCTCTTTTATTTGTTATCTTATTAATATTGTGAGATATTTTCTTTATTTTATTTAAATTTGAACTTTTAAGCCAGCTATAATATCTACGATGCATTCTCTTTTTATCAATATTAGTTGAATATCACAGTGAATTATTCAATATTTCATCAATGCAGAAACTACTGGCTTGCCCAATGACGGCAATTCTATAGAATCTCAGCTTTATAATGCGGCTAAAACTGGTGACCATGATCGTGTATTGGAGATTCTGTCTTCTTCACCAGAAAATGTAATATTTGCTATATTTTTACGAACATTAATTAATACTTTTCTTTGTTCGTGAGCAGATTATAAACATAAATTTTAATGGAATCACTATGTTGTATAAAAAATGGTTTTAACAGTAAGCGCTAAATGGAAATAACATGGTATGGTATATTACTGTATAGAATCAGATTGACGAATTGTGGGTCAGGAGATAAGAAAGATAATATATATAATCTCCTTTCATACGTAATTAAGGGCGTCTATTAGATAATGTGAGTGTGTGCGTATGAGTGTGTGGATTGGTGCGTGTGCGCACGTGTATGTGTGTGCAGGGGCGGATCCAGCTTTTTATAAAGGGAGGGGGGGTTGGGGTGGTATGCGAGGGAGCGTAGCGACCCAGTCCAAGCGAGCGGAGCGAGCGAGGGGGAGGGTGTGGGAGGGGGGTTTTCCCTCCTCCCACAGTAGGGAAAATTCTTGAAAATCTGTGTGTGAAAATGGCGTTTTTTGCATCTAAAACACCACTATTTTTGGTAAAGAGGTCGTCGCCAAATTAACCCCCATGAAAATTTGTAAAATTAAGTTTAAAAAAAGATAAGATTTAAAGAAATGGTCCCCGGATTTTTTTTTTTTTTTGGGGGGGGGTTGCATCCCCCCCCCCCCTCTAGATCCGCTTCTGTGTGTGGGTGAGTGAGTGAGTGTAGATGTGTGGAGTAGAGAGGTGGATGTGCGCGATTGGATTGTTTGCATTGTGAGCGCTGCAAAACCGGGGACGAAAGATTATTTTCTTCCTGTGGGTGTGTGTTTTGTGTAAGAGAGAGGGGAAAACAGAGGAATCTCTTTTCTATCGTAATAAATACGTGTCTTCAAAGTGCCTGATATTGTGTATTGAATGTTTTATATCAGGTGAATGGGAAAGTAAATGATAAGAGTGCCCTCCATAAAGCTTCTGCTCGTGGTCATCTAAAGGTTGTTAAGGCATTAATAGAGGCTGGAGCTGACATAGAAATAACTACAGATGATGGACATACTCCACTGCATTACGCAGTTGATGGGTAGGTATCGAGTCACGTTAAAACAAAGGATAGGGGAAAATAGATTTAATTAAAAATGATTATGGTACCCAGTATTGCCAAGGGAACATTCAAGGGACTTTCAGTGGGATGAATAAGGATGGATTTTTAAAAATCTTAAATCGGCCTACTTTTAGTCAAAGTTGCAACGTCTTTAGTTGTTGACTACGTTTTATTATTTCCTTAAGGAGGCACACTATCAATGAAATCTTTAAAAAAAAATTCAAACATGTGCCAGTAGGCCGAACTCAAATATCATTGTCTTAGAGACATGGACAAGCTTTGGAGTTAACCATCTTGGTGTACCTCTATTTGTGAATATTGTAAAGCTGGGTATTGTAATATTTTCAGAGACGAGCCAGCAGTTGTAAAATATCTAATTGAGAAAGGAGCTGACATTGATAGAGGTAGCACAAGGCAGAGAAGAGCGATCCATCGTGCAGCCTATGGAAATTTTGTTGATTGCGCCAGAATCCTGATCAACCATGGATGTGATGTCAACGTGCAAGTATGAATCTTGACGTGATTCTACAGTGCGTGTTAAAAAAGGGTTAAACTTTGAAAATGTCCTGGGAAATTAAAAATATACTACATGTGGGTAATTTTTTTTACATATATTTGGGGGTTTGGGTCTCATTCATCCAATCAAAGTAAAAATTATGAGAGAATGTTACTCTTGAGTGAGCACTGTCCATTTTTGTGAAGCTCGAAGAAATCTGTTTGCGCAGAAAGTGCTTGTTATCACGCTATGTCAAGGGGAAGGACGAAATCAAAATTACCCTGCGAAACATTTTTCATACATTTCCCTTGCACTTTTAGTCAATTGACATAAAAGGGATACATTCAAGCGTTTTGTAACAATTTTGCCAGCCAAATTGAAATTTTAACTTTTAGTAAGCACAACCCTTACCCTTTTTGTGCCAGCTGGATCCGAGGTCATAACTAAATATGAACAAAAGTTTATAGCACACATATCCATCATTTTCACTATGTTTTTTAGGATTTAAAGTAGGTTTACACTTCATTTTTAATGTAATACTTGTTTCTACACCATTTTTTTTTATCTTTGCAGTTTTTATTCGTCTAAAAAAATAATCAAAATATACAAAACATATCGTTGCACTTCAATAAAAAAGAACATTGTATAAGTACATACAACATAATCTTAATTTACAAGAAAATTGTACCCCAGCGCTGCCGACAGGACGATCCATTAACCGAAAAAAGGAGGGTACGGCCATACCTAACGGTCCAGAGTCGACCTGGCGGCATCGCCGGGGTATAGCGCAACCAAAAAAAAAAAAAAATATGACATTTTCATGTATTAACATGACCGGAAGCACCACTACAACATGAACAGAAGATAAAACAAAGTCACAAAAAAGGATAAAAATCTACAGTGGTTACAATTTATGCAATGGAAAATACTTTTTTATGTTTTGCCATTTTACATTGTGTTTATTGAGTTTGTTTTTCTTTTTTGCAATAATTTCTTCGGTAACTTTATAAGATAAAAGATAATAATTAAATTGTTTTAAACTAGGGAGAGTCTCTTGGTATTTACATCGCAAAATGAATTGTTTACCAAGTAAAATTAGAAAATTAAATGCTAAGGTGGATGGAGTAAGTGGTTCTACACCATTTTTCCTAAGCTCGCCAATGATTGACAAAATTCAAATCAAGCCTAAGCCATTTCATGTAAATCACAGCTCAGTGTGAGGCAAATATCGTCGCAACATGGCGTCGGTGTGTCGGGGGAGTGGATGGGGCGCAATGCACTCTTCGAAGTGTTTTTGTCAAGGAAGCAAATTCAAAAAAGTAAACGATATCTTCAAATCAATTTTACTAGCTAAAATCCACGTGTTCTTCGTGATTACGGTCTATTTTTATCCGCATAACTATTTCAAAGTTCTGCGCAAATTATTTTCACTAACTTTTTAAAAGTAAGTGGTGCTTACTCAAGCGAAAATAATTTTCGACATTTATATCGTCATTTGCTTGAATGGACATGTACCAATGTTAAAATGTGGAAAAATATTCAGGACATTACAAATGTATAATTTTACAGGATTTTTTATGAGTGAAAACTTTTTTTTGATACGCACTGTATAACGATGATAATAACAACAATAATAATAATAATGATAGTAATGATGATAATAGTAATTATAATAATGATAACAATATCATTAATAATAATATGAAGTAATAACAATAACATGAATATGAATATGCAACAAAAGAGCTTGATATAAATGATTCTAGGCGCTGCATACTACATGTATTACACGGGAGATTACAAATGCCATCTTTCTTCTTTTTCACCTTCACTGCCATGGAACTTCCTGAAAGTAATGTTAGTTGTATTTTCACACCCCCGTTTCCATACCAAATACAGGACAGAGAGAAAGATACCCCTCTTCATGAAGCTATCATCACGAACAGCATAGATGTTGCAGAGTTGCTTTTGGCAGTTCCAAAGCTTGATACAACTCTAACGAATAAACGAAATATGCCACCAATCCTGTTCGCCTCTCTAAAAGACCGTCCGGAGTAAGAACGAATTCATACATAGAAACAATTTTGTCTGGGTACAATTTCCCTGATTCGAAGTTATATTCTTTTTACCAATCGAAAAATGGTTTTCGGTCAGGGTGAAAAATTTCTCATTTGAGGTCTAAGCAGTTGTGTTCATGAGGGGGGGGGGGCATAGGACGTTTCCCTCATTTTTTTTCACGACAGTGAAGAAAAGGAAAAAAACAAGGAAAGAAAATTGAGAGCAGGGTGAAATATATTATTTCTTTCATCGTTATGTCAAAATCTATCACAATATGGGAATTTTGTATAAATGAAAACAAGCTTATTTTTTTCTCCTTCGCTTGCAACTTTTATTACTCTTTTTTAAAAGTGAATTTTACCCGATACGTCATATCCGGCCCCCTCAAAATATATTGCTCATTACGCCACTTGGTCTGAAACAATGATAAACTATAGTCTATGTATCAAAATTCCAAATTCGTTATTCCCCTGTTTCCTTTAACCGCTCCGTCCCTCCCCTCTAATACATTAAACGTAATTTCCCCAATTCTGAATCGATTTTTCATTAAACAGAGACTCGAATTGATTGACAGAGGTTCCGATCCGGGACTGTAAACTAATTCCCATTCATCATGCCCATTTAGCGAGTAATCATCTTAAAATTTTTACCAGCATACTGAGCGACTGGTCTTCTTTCAATATTGGGGAAGTAAAAACAAACAATAATCATATGCCTGTATGATTCTGTCGAATACAGGCTTGTTGAGATGCTTGGACGTCACTGCCCTCCATCGATTCCGGTTACTACAAGCCAGGGATACACCATCCTGCATATTGCAGCATGCAACAACCACGTTCAAGTCATGAAGACGGTTTTAGCTATAAAGGTATCAATGGATTATACCATCACGAATTTACTGACCATTCCTGTACAAGTTTAGGTAACGGAAAGATGAAAATATGTGCTCTATCAACTGGCTTTCATCAATAACTCTTTCGTTTCTCTTATTTAATATTTTAAGTTGGATAGGATTCCACTTTATTGTTCGGATATCATCGACATGCATACTAAGGGTCAGACTAGTCCTGCCCACAATTTTTTTTTTCTAGAATTATCACGAAAAGATGGTATGTAATACATGTACATGTATAAGGAGGTCGTCACTTATATTTGTGTATCCGGAAAAACACTTACTGTGAACATTAATGACATCTATAATATCCGGTAACTTTGTCGCACTTTAGGTAAAGTCGGAACCTTTATTTGCATGATTTTTTTTTATTCCTTTGGCATTTAGGATCATGGACTGTGCCTAGACACGAAAGCAGACAATGGAGCAACAGCTTTACATATCGCTGCAGAGGAGGGATACTCAGAAAGTGTTGAGTATTTATTGTCTCAGGGAGCAGATGTGAATTTGCAATGTAGCGAAGGCAATAGTGCGCTTCACCGATTAGCAAATGCTGCAAGGAAAGATCTGGAAGTCGAAGAAACGCCAGAGCTTAAAGCTGTAAGTGGCAATGTGGCATGATATATTATCAATTCTTGTATTGTTTCTGATAGATCCACATCTGTAACATTAACAATGCTTTTCAATAGAATGATTCAAGTCATGCTGGCCGGGAGCTGGAGTAAACACATTTTCTATGATGAACTTAGTAATTTATCACGAATGTTTTTCTCTCTTTCTTTTTTTCTTTTACCTTGAAAAAAAATGGAAATAAAAAAAGTTTGATTGAACTTCGTCTACTGGAGGCTGATCCGTTTTTTTTTTGCTCAAAATATAACAAATGTGTACGGAATTTTTACATTTAACCCATCAAGTTTAAAGTCTTTATGGATACCCCCATACCCACACCCACGCCCAAACTCGCCGACGCCAATCCAACGCATACATGTACTTCCTACACACCCCCACGTTTTCGCCCCAACACACCCCAGGTTAGCACCCCAAACGCTAATGAATGTGAATACTACATCAGATTAAAGGTTCCCATAATATTGAAAGGTTTTACGATAAACACCATGTATGTAGTCCTGAAAAGGAATGTTTGTTATTCTTTCTTGAATATATGTTAGCTCTGAAGATAAAAGTTCTTTACAGAGCTAACATATATTCAAGAAAGAATAACAAACAGTCCTTTTCAGGACTACATACATGGTGTTACCGTAAAACCTTTCAATATTCTCTCCACCATGGAAACCTTCAAAGATCATCTTAGTTCCCATAATGTTTGTGAAATTATTGTTGATGGATTTCTCGAGATTGGTTAAATAAAAAGAAGCTTAGAATCTAAGACGATTTTCATCTCAATTCTTTCATTTGTAGGGTCTATTGTATATACATGCAACACGGTTTATCAAAACGAATTTACATTCTATCTTTCAGATCCGGATGAAATACAAAGACGGCGGTGTACACACCAGTTCTGAAGCATTGCTCTGTTTTATGGTTCTTCATGGCGCCTCCGTTGATATTGAAAATGAATTGTGTCGTACCCCTCTATACTACATCGACGATCCAAAACTAAAAAGGACTTTAAAGCAAATTGCCAATGGAGTTAATAGGTAAGGCAATATAAATGCTAGTGAATTAATTTCTGGTTTATATATAAGAATGTAATATTCAGAGGGCAAGGGGATACTTGCCAATTTATTTACTCATTTATCACAATGAAATTTCCCATTACAGAAGAAATTTATATCACTACTAAAAAATAGCACTTTTATTTATTATTTTTTTTGATATTATAGGAACCCTGACCGAAAGCCAATGCAAAACTTCGGAGAAGTTGGGGATTTTGGAATTGGGGGGCTGAATATGAAATCCACTTCCGATGATAATCTCCTAATCCCAGACTCTGGCGTAGGATTTGCTCAAGAATTAGCTACCGACAAACACGACGAGGATAACCCAACAAGAAGCCAGTCAAAGGATTTAAAAGGTGGGAAAATATTGGAGGCACGCATCTTTACTCATACGCTTACACTACACTAAACGATAAAAGCTTAGTGTTTGCCTCTAGAAGATATTTGTTTTATTTTTTTTTCATTATTTCTCCAAAGATGCATGTAATACATTAACATATATAGAACATTATAGAACTTAGCATATCAATAAAGCTCGATGTGATTCATCAAGATATACAGTCATGACCATAAACTTTAATGCATGTTCGTTATGCTTTACATCTCATGCTGATATTTTAAAGGTTAAAGGCCCGTTTACAATGCATCCGACACGGCGACCGTGCCGGAATGCCGTGCACTTTCGCCGTGCCGGATGCAGTGTAAACGGGTCTTAAGTCCATCCCAGAAAAAAATGTTATTTGAATAAACAAAGAAAAATCAATCAAACACACAACACTGGAAATTTTATGAAAATTGGATGCAAAAGTGAGTAAGTTCTGACATTTTAAAGTTTCGTTTACTTAAAAAAGAAGTTATAATTTATGCACAACTGAGTGATATGCAATTGAAAGTGTCAATGATATCCCTCACTGTTTCTTATGTCTTTTACTATTTGAATTTTACAATATTTCAAGTTTTACCGATGTGACAATAAGGGCCAACTTGACTGAACCATAAAATGTTAAAACAGCGGTGATACTACATGTTCAGGGAGGAACAAACCTTTGTTTCACAGGACAATAAGGAAAAATTAGATTATTTCATGTTTCATACAATAAAATTCAAGATAAATAGTGAGTGGGTGATGTTATCCGTCACTTCATTTGCATGCTGACCAGGATGTGCATATAACATTTTTTTTAATTAAGCGAAACTTCAAAATATCATAGCTTGCTTATTTTACATCCGATGTTGATGAAATTTTCAGTGTTCCGCTATTTAGATTTTTCGTTCAGATGGACTAGTCCTTTAATTCATCTTAAAATGATGGAAATGATAAAATAATCTTTTACGTATCTAAGTATTTATAAAATTAAACGAAAAATAATTTCCAACAGGGATGCCAATTACAAAATCATTAAAAGATACCATAATTTCAATTTTTAGAATGTATTTTTCAAAGTCATCTATAAGGGGCATTCCCCCAAAATAAGCAATAGTTACAGTGTGTTATGAACAAAGATAAACAGGATATTATGAAGAAGCTTGTATTGTAATATCTCAGCTTTGTTGATGAAGAACACTTTGAAGGAATCATATAAATTTTGTCCCATATAGTAATTTGTTCTGAAACAATATCAAACCTGACTCTCAGATTATTTTTTTTATAACTGACAGTAACACATGCTTTACTATACTAAAAGAAGTGAATTATTAATAGTTATTTCACCTCAGACTCGATCGTGCCAAATATAATCTATTCTAGATTATCGTCTAAAAAAGGTAAAATGAGATAAATCTCGATTTCAGTATCAGAAAAGCTGTCTCAGCTTTTCTTGACTTTTTTGCCAGTGATCCAGTTGGGAGTTTGAGGAAAACGAAATTATATATTTGTCCTCAATATAAGGATAGAGATACAAACAAAAATGGGACCAAAACAATTGGTTCTATCTCCATAGCTCAGAATGTGTCTTACCTGACCACATACTCACAGAGTTGGGCAGTAATTAGCAAAGGGGGTCGAATCCAAACGATCGACAGATCTTCAGCCTCACAAATTCTATAATTTGTTGGTTATACCATGGTCACATTTGTTCTACGGCGGCCGTACGGCGAGTCGAAAACAGCCGTTTTATCAATTTTGATTCAAACCACCTATATGTAGTTGGACAAAAAATGTTAAAACGGCTGTTTTCGACTCGCCGTACGGCCGCCGTAGAACAAATGTGACCATGGCATTATTAGTGAGTTTTAACAATAGAGGTCGCCATTTCTCTCAACATATTTTCAAAAAATTGTTGTCAGAGTTGTTATACGCTGCACCAGTGATACATCCCTGCGTTTTGCTTGTCCAGCCCCCACGATGTTTTTATAATTATCCATTCTATGTGCAGAACTTGGCAATGTCTGTGTAGACGATAAGACTGATCTTGGTATCGACTTTGAATTATTAAGGGCAGCTGAAAATGGTGAACTAAGACGTGTTTCAGAGATACTGTCATCTTCACCTGAAAAGGTATACATTATTTATTTTTCATTGGTATTCTCCATGAAATTAATATTCTTTCGCAATGGATTTTATTTCTTTATTCAGAAGTAATGTTTACTAGATTATAAGTACTGCTTCATCTCACTTTATCGAGAATTTCTTCATCTCTACGGCGGCAACACAGATGCGCACACATTAATCTGAATGCAAGCTTCCTCAACATTTATGTGCAACCCCCCCCCCCCCCTCATCCAGTAAGAGGACCTTAATTAACCTTTTAATTTCACCCCCCCCCCCAAAAAAAAAAAAAAAAAAAAAAAAAAAAAACTTGCTATAAACAAGATGAATGTTTTTGCTAAACTATGTGTTTCAATGAATCTTCATTAACCTGCCTTCGGGATTATTGGTATTAGGTAAATGTCAAAGTTGGGGGCAAAAGTGCTCTCCATAAAGCATCCCTTCGTGGCCACCGTGACGTCGTAAAAGCATTGTTACAAGCTGGAGCTGATATAGAGATCACTACAGACGGTGGACATACTCCACTACATTTGGCAGTCGAAGGGTAAGTCCAGATCTCGAGATTATAACGAATTGACCAGGAATGATCTTAATAATGATCTTGATAACACAAAAATAAATCTCAATATTTACCAAAATGCTTAAAATGATGGAACTAAAGATTTGATTAAAAAAAGAACACACACAAAATGATCGGATCGTTATTCCCGACCTTTCTTCACCACACCGCGAAAATAAAATAACGCCAACTATCGCATGAACTGGGTGTTGAACCGATGGCTTTAAAAATGCTGAAGACATTTAGCATGTAGTAAGACGGTAAATTCTGCTGAATATATCTTATTGTCGCAATGATGGTTGCAAACTAATCATACAACTAAAATTGTATACATTTCAGAGATAAACCAGCAGTAACAAAGTACCTGCTTGAAGAAGGTGCTGATATAAACAAAGTAAATGTACGCAACAGGAGTCCACTTCATCGAGCAGCAATTAGAAATCATGTTGATTGTGCTAGAATCTTAATCAACCATGGATGCAATGTTAACGTGCAAGTATGTATTGATTTTGTTTTCTTTAATGCTTTATAGGGAAAAAAGCATATGACATAATAGAAATTATGATATGAAGAAATTTTTTACATGACTTAGTCATTATTTTAGCTAAAAGGAACCAGTGAGGATATTTTTCTTGACCAATAATAATTATGAAGATAATAATATATATATTTTTTTCAGTAAAGTCCAAGTATGAAAAGAACTCTTTCCATGCCAGTTTTGAGGGTTATAGGAGTGTAAAAATGTGTCCCCCTTTCAACACATATATTTCAATGATTTTTTTCTGATTGTTCTACTACAATGTAAAGGACTACCAAAAAGATACCCCTCTTCATGACACCATTACCAAAACCAGCGTAGATGTTGCAGAGCTGCTATTGAAAGTTCCGAGCATCGATACCAGCATCGAGAATGGGAACACATTCACCCCCTACAATTTGCGGTAATTAAGGGCCGACTAGAGTAAGTACCCGATGGATGTTTCGTTAATCTTTTCCACTGCACCATAAAAAAAAATCGCCGGTTTTAATACAACACCGGCGTGGTATCTATATCGGTCAATATCAAAGAGGTGTTCAGGGGCGGATCCAGCTTTCGCCAATGGGGGGGGGGGCCGAAAAATATTTTGATCAACATTTTTTTTATTGGCCGCTACAATCTGGCTTTTTTTGTTGGTTTTTCAGGGGGTAGTCCTATAAGACTGAAGTTTTAAGTATAGGTTAGTATTTATTGCTATAAACAATATAAGGTATCTCATGTGGTCTTAATATTTAATGCGAGCGCGAAGCGCGAGCTAAAAATCTTTGATATTTTATGTCCTTAGAACTGAAGATTCAGAGCAGTTTTTATAATCATGAACAAAGATAAGTATCCGACTAAACAATGCGAGCGCGAAGCGCGAGCCGAAATTTTATCATATAGTAACGTGAAAAGTGACTCAATTAGGACTGTTTTTAGTGATTAATAAAGAGGATACAAGTATCACCAATTAAATAATGAGAGTGCGAAGCGCGAGTTGAAAATTTCTGATATTCCGACCTGAAAAAAATGAACAGTCTAAGCGCGCTTTTATTTAAAGAAACAAGCTGTGTGTCTCAAACAATTAAATGCGAGCACGAAGCATGAGCTTAATTTCTTGATATACTGACATGATAAAGGAGCATTTTGACAAATTTTGGTAAGAATTTCCAAAGAGCATAGGTTCCTCACAAATCAAACAATACGAGCGCGCAGCGCGAGCTGAACATTTTGATACACATTAACATTTGTGTAAATGTGTAAATCAAACAAAATAATGAAAGCTTGATGTGCGAGCTAAAAAATTGTGTGCAAATTGATATCAGAACTGGATATATTGTATATATATTGGGTATATATTAGTTTCATACAGTGTCATAAAATACCACGGTCAAGTGGCGAAGATTTCTTTTCAGGACAGGTTACTGACGTCACTTCGGGAATTGTGTTTTGCAGCTCCCGAGCTAGAGCTAGCATGGCTAGTGAACGTAGCAATAAAGCAAAAAACAAACACATAAACAAAGACACACACAAAATAATGCAATAGGTCTGTTCTTGATTGTGAACAATATTTGCTAATCTATTTGGTTCATACGCAATTATATTTTCGTTTGTGTTTGCTTTCCTTTCCTTGTACAGAATTGTTAGAATGGTTGCACGGCACTGCCCTTCTTCAATAGCTGTTCCTAAACAGCATGGGTACAATGTATTGCATATCGCAGCGGTGAACAACCACGTTGAAGTCATGAAGATTCTCTTAGCTATTGAGGTAATAGGCAATATCACCCACATCATGAACTGGCTTTTCCCTGTGAAGCATTAACGAAAAGACAATCAAATTCGTATTTGCGCTGGTGAAAGCCGCTGGTATTATTTTATTAGAAATTATTGAATATATGCGTTATAAAAAAATGATTAAATTACTTCTATATGAAATATTTAATCATCTTCAAGTTAATCACTCTAAATGTAAACTCATCTACCCAAAATACCCTCTGCTAACCAATCAGGGACGGAGTACCCTCCTTCCCCACTGATCCCATGTATTTTTTTTTCTTGTCTGACAATTTTTAACGAGAAAGCTGAAATGATACGGTAACAGTTGACCTTCGATGCCCCTTTTCATGTGATTTTTAAGGGAAGGTGCTTCTGAAAATAGTTGTGATCTTTGACCACTTATTTTTGATAGTCAGTTTTTTTTTTCTTTTAATGTATTTTTGGTCAGATTATTTTTTTTTACGAAAGAGTGTTTCCTGAAATAATGGTAACTTTTAAACTTTTTCTCTTTTGGGGATGTCAATTTTTATTTGTCCTATAAATACGAGGTTTGTAAGGATTGAGTTCTTTAGTCCATGCCGTCCAATATCGGACCCTTTGCTGTCTCTCCTAATAGCAATCTTTTCGTGTTTTGTAAGTATGTAATAACATTAACAACAATTGTAGCTGGATTTATATAGCGCTTTTTGTCTGAGGATATTTGATGAACACTCATTACAAGATCGATGCTATGGCCGCTGCTAGTATCATTTTGACTCGCAGCATATGCTCGGTTTCAACACCGACCTGAAAGCGTTCATTGTTTTAAAAAGAGAGAATCGTTTCATGAAACGACGTGTTATCCGACAGTTATCATAGGAATTGTGTTTGTCAGCAAATCAAAATCAAGACAAATGCTTACATTGTTAGACGGAGGATGTTGATCAAATGCTTCCCTAAATGTTGTTTTTTATTGAGGATCACGGACTGTGTATTGAAACGAAAAACAGTGAAGGTCAGACGGCTCTGCACCTTGCCTCATACAAGGCATACTCGGAAAGTATCGAGTACTTGATTTCTCTTGGAGCAGACATCAATAGTCAATGTCATAAAGGCCATAGTCCTCTTCATCTGGTAGCCAGCAGAACAAGAAAACCAACAGAAATCAAAGAAACACCCGTCCTTAAAAGGGTAAGAAAACTTCTCACCACGGCATATATCCCTAAGACAGTGATAATAATGATGACAAGGATAACGTTGATTATAAATTTATATAACGCCATCTATTTTGAAATAATCTATTCCGAGGCTGTATAATAGATGGAGGGTGTCTAATATATATATATCAATATTTCATTTAAAGGACAAGTCCACCCCAATAAAAACTTGATTTGAATAAAAAGAGAAAAATTCAACAAGCATAACACTGAAAATTTCATCAAAATCGGATGTAAAATAAGAAAGTTATGACATTTCAAAGTTTCGCTTCATTTCACAAAAACAGTTATATGAACAGATGAACGAGCCAGCTACATCCAAATGAGAGAGTCGATGATGTCATTCACTCACTATTTCTTTTGTTTTTTATTGTTTGAAATATGAAATATTTTGATTTTCTCGTCATTGTCATGTGAAATGAAGTTTCATTCCTCCCTGAACACGTGGAATTCCATTATTTTAACATTTTGTGCTTCAGGCAAGGAGGTCCCAATCGTCAAATTCGTAAAAATTGAAATATTGTATAATTCAAACAATAAAAAACAAAATAGTGAGTGAGTGACATCATCAACTCTCTCATTCGGATGTAACTGGCTCGTTCATATAACTATTTTGTTAAAAATAAGCGAAACTTTGAAATGTCATAACTTTCTTATTTTACATCCGATTTTGATGAAATTTTCAGCATTGTACTTGTCTGATTTTTCTCTATTGATTCAAATCAACATTTTTCTGAGGTGGACTTGACCTGTAATCGTCACCAAATGGTTTGACGCCGCATGGCTTTTCTATGCCGACGACGTCCTACTTACGAAAGCGACTGGGGAGTATAATCTGGAGAGGTTGAGGGGCGCCATTCAACAACAACAATAACCGAAGCCTTTGTCCAGGCGTGCGCCTGTATCCAAGCTCTGTGCATGGGGATGTTAGAATATGATCTTGAGGTTCGAGCCCTGATCACATCTTTCTGATGGTGACGTTAAGAGTCGGTTCCAGACGTAAATACTCATATCAGATTGATACACGTCTTACAAAACTCAATTACACATTCATGCACAAACATGCGCTATAACCGGCTTTATCTCGAGCTTCCACCGCTCAGTGCATTCAAAGTACATACCGGTCAGTCTGCAGTTACACACCCATGGTTTTCGCAAGTAGGGAGGTAGGATTCACTTTTAGGCCAAGAGTATTAGGTTTAACATGGAAGTCTTTGGTAACAAGCTGATTTTTTTCAGGATATGTCCAGAAATATGTCTAGAATAAAATCTCGGGTGGAATCATATACATGTATCCTCCTTGAGGGTTTTTTCGTAATCCAAGATGGCGTCAAGAATGGCCGCCATTCACAGAAAATGGACATATCTCACTCAGCCACGCCAGACATCAAATTTTGGTGCATATTTCATGGTTTAAAGGTATAAAAAAGAGCTATTGATAAAGGTTAGAGTGAACATAAGCAGACAAGTATACCTACAAATCCAAGATGGCATCTAAAATGGCCACCAAAGCCTACTAATCCACAACTTATAGTATCTTTAATTTTGTTTCGATTCAGCGGTTTTAAGGGACAAATAGTACACGTTTGTCCAAAAATCCATGATTTCGTCCTAAAATGGGGTCTAAAATTGTTATTACTTACAAATAGACATAGTACATATATTATCTGCTTGAGATTATGATTTTGGCATCTAAACCATTGTTTTAATTAAGGATCAAATAATACATTAGGACAGGTTAAAATGAGTTTCAATGGTCCAGTATGTCCACAAATCCAAGACGGTTTTCCAAAAAAAGGAGTATGAAGTACCTGCTATTCCTTAAGAGACAAAGTTAATTTTACATCCTCGTGAGAGATATCATTTTAGTGTCTAATCCATGGTGTAAAGAGTCAAATAATACATAAGGACAGGTTAAACGGACAGTCAGTGGCCCAGTTTGTCAAAAATCCAAGATTTCCTTTAAAAAATGGAGTTTAAATCGACTGCTGTTACTGAAAAATTGACATGAGAATCTAAGATGGCTTGTAAAAATGGAATCTAAATTGAAATAGTCTATCTAATATCTGCCTGGAAGATGATATTTTAGGTTCTAAAGCGTGGTGTAAAGGGTCTAATGATGCATTATGACAGGTTAAGGGGGCATTCACTGGCCCAGTATGTCATAAGATCCAAGATGGCTTCAAACAATGGAATCTAAAATGGATGATTTTACTTACAAATGGACATAGTTCATTATTTTGATATCTGCCTTGGATACATGTATGATTTTGGTGTCAAAACCATCGTCTAAAGGGTTAAATAATATACTATGAAAGTTCTAAGGACAGTCAGTGATCCTGCATGTCAAAAAATTCAAGATGGCTTCTAAATTGGAGTCTAAATCGACTGCTGTTACGGAAAATGGACATACTTTATTAAAAATCCACCTGAGAGATATACTTGTGGTGTCTATATACTGTGGTTAAAAGGGTCAAATAAAACATTAGGAAAAGTTAAAAGGACTGTCAGTGGTCCAGTATGTCCAAGAATCGAAGAATGCTTCTAAAAATCAAGTTTAAAATGGCTGTTTCTACATGAAAATGTACATTGTTCATTTAATATCTGCCTGGCAGATATGATTTTGTTGTGTCAAACATGGTTTATAGAGCCAAATAATGTATTGACACAAGATAGAAGGACAGTATGTCCAAAACCAAGATGGCTTCCAAAAAATAAATTCTTGATTGACTGATGTGACTGAAAAAAAATAATTTATCAAAAGTCCACCTGAAAGATATGACTGATTTCTATACTATGTTTTCAAGGGTCAAATGATATGTTTTGACTGTTAACTCCCATCATTTGAAAAAAAAGTGTTAATTCATACAATATCCACCTGTGATGAATAACTGCGGTATCACCACTTAAATGCATTGGGGAAAACTGATCCTATGGCTTATGGTTTCAGGAACAGGAAAAAGCAGGCATTTTTCAATAATTTTGCCCCCTTGGATTTTTGCATATAATGAAAAGCTGAATATCCTTGTTTCTTGTCCTATATTCACAGGTGGATATAAAGTATGACGTTTTTTTATTAAAAGTGATGGGAGTAACACGCCATTTTGGAAGCCTTCTTGGATTTTAATGCAGAATGGACGATTGCATATCATTGTGAGGGTCCCAACGTAATGACTCCTGAAAACCAAAATACTAGTAATATCTCTCACGCGGATGTAAGATATACCATTGTCCTTTTGTAAGTAATAACAGCCACTTTGGACTCCATATTTGATTTTTTTTGACAAACTGGACCTCTGAGTGTCCTTTTATCTTCTTGTAATGTATTATCTGACCCTTTGAACCATGGTTTAGACACCACACTATCATCTCCCAGGCAGATATTAAATGAACTATGTTAATTTGTTTGTAACAACAGCCATTTTAGACAAGCCGTCTTTGATTCTTTGACATACCGTACCACTGGCGGTCCTGTTCTTCTTGTCCTAGTATATTATTCTACCCTCTAAACGATAGTTTCGACACCAAAATCATATCTCTCAGGTGGATTCATAATGTAGTATGTCAATTTTTCGGTAACAGCAGTCAATCTATACTCCATTTTTTTGAAGCCATCTTGGATTTTTTGAAATACTAGACCACTGGCGGTCCTTTTAACTTGTCCTGGTGTATTAATTGACCCTCTAAACAATAGTTTCGACACCACAATCATATCTCTCGGGTGTATTCTTCATGAAGTATGTCATTTTTTTCGGTAACAGCAGTCAATCTATACTCCAATTTTGAAGCCATCTGGAATTTTTGGACACACCGGACCACTGACTGTCCTTTTAACCTGTCCTAGTGTATTATCTGACCCTTTAAACCATGGTTTAGTCACCAAAAATATCTCCCAAGCAGATATTACACGTAGATGAAATATGTCAATTTTAAACTCCATTTTACAAGTCGTGTTTGATTTTTATGTCATTTTTTTTAGGAACAGCAGTCAATTCAGACTCCATTTTTGGAGGTCGTCTTGGATTTCCGGACATACTGGACCACTTAGTGTTTTTTTAACCTGTCCTAACGTATTATTTGACACTTCAAATCATGGTTTAGACACCACAGTCATACATGTATATCTAGGCAGTTATTAAATGTACTATGTCCAATTGTAAGTAATATAAGCCATTTTGAACCCCATTTTTGGAAGAAATCTTGGATTTTTGGACATACATGTACTTGACCACTGACTGTCCTTGTAACTTGTCCAAATTTACTACTTGGCCCTTAATACCATTGAATAGAAACAAAATTGAAGAAACTAACATAAGCAATATATGAAGTGTGGATTATTAGGCTTTGGCGGCCATTTTAGACGCCCTCTCGGATTTTTAGGAATACTTTTCCGTTTATGTTCACTCTAAGCTGTATCAATGGCTCTTTTTACACCTTTAACCATGAAATAATTATACACCAAAATTTGATGTCTAGGTCGGATAATGAGAGCGTTATAGCCATTTTCTGTAGAATAGTGGCGATTTTGGACGCCATCTTGGATTACGGAAAACCCTCATGGAGGATATATGAGGACCTTTAGTATGTTATTCTAGACATATTCCTGGATCTATCCTGACAAAAAAACAGCTTGTTGCCTGAGATTTCCTTTCTTAAGCCTTTTTTGGCCTAATGATCTTGGAATATTAATGTGGCTGGCTCGTATTTTACACATGGAGTCTAGTCTACACTCTAGACCTGTTATTGGTTGAATTGTCAGTTGTGAGTCGGTGTTTGCAGACTACCTGCCGGTTGCCATTTTATCTCCCCTGGGTTTAGTGCAGCACAATTCGAGTAAATATCTTGCCGAATAAAATCATGCCATGGTTGCAATTCAAACCCATGACCATCGATATTCGGATCCACCTGACCACGATCACGATGTCCTTCATCTAATAATATCAATCATAATGGCGTTATAAAAGTATTAAGAGTATGATTACAATGATTGTAATTAACAATAACAATGAACCTTTACAAGGTTTTTTTAAATATAAATTACATTATACAGACTCTTCAGAAATAGCATAATTTGATTATCCTAAAATGATACAGAATGATAATACAGATGAGAGTCTTGTGCCCGATTTGAAAAAAATTATTTTCAATATTTTACCTTTGGAATTGGGACACTTTTGGTACTTGTAGTACGGATTGAAGAAGCTTTCACATTGTTGAATAGAAGGAATCGAAAATACCGCAATAAGATTTATTCAAAGGAGTTAGAGTAGACCATGGGCACAAATCGAGGGGAGGGGGATTTATACCGCTGCATATGGGACAGGATCACCTCTCGCCACCCCCTTCCTTTAGAGGGACCCCCCTCCCCCCAAAAAAAAATAAAATAAAAAATATCACGATCTCCAAATCTGTTAAGCATTCTCTCATTTTTCAATCTCTATATTCATATTTCTTTCAGATTCGAAAGAAATATAGAGATAGAGGTGTCGGCGGTAACACTGGTGCAGCATTGCTGTGTTTCATGGTCCTACATGGGGCTTCCATCGATAGTGAAAACGAGTCTTGTCGTACCCCTCTATACTACATCGATGATCCAAAACTAAAAAGAACTTTGAAGGAAATTGCCCGTGGAGACAGGTAATGCAGTTCTCACTGAAATGCTTTAACGCACACACACCCACTTGCACCTATATATTGCCGTTACCATAGATAAAAAAAATATTGTCATCTGATTGGCCAGAGGTGTTAGTAATTATAGATGGCTTTACCGTCACTGGATATACCGCTGTCAAAAGTGTTGGGACAAATGAGCATTTCGGAGGTAAAAGGGACATACTCTCTGGTTATAGGAAGCAATGGTGTGCTGAAATAGCATTTACATTCATATCACCTAGGAAGTGGGAGGTTTTCTCATCCACTGAATCAAAGATGATTATTTGCTTTACATTTCAAAATCGTTCCTACGCCCCTATCACTTGGTTGGAGATTTAGTGGTCAGATGCGCCACTTGTCTTATGCCTAGGATGAAAATTGTGCGACGTTTTCTATGTTGCGGAAAGTGTTTCAGTCGAACGATACTTGATTTTTAACGCTTCAAAAACACTTATTTTGGAACTCGCGTCTAAACAAAAACTCTTTTTGCAATGTATGGGACCTTAGTCTTATAAAGTAAAGGGGCGCAGCTAGTGTGCATTAAGCATGTTGAGGGAATATATACTTAATACATATTTAGTAGACCTTTATTAGCTTTTGTTATTTTTATGGCATGGCCTTTTTCGGAAAGACACATTTTCATTACAGGACAAATTGGAATTATCAGAAAAGGGCCAGAATTATCGAAGGCCGTTATCAATAATGCATTCGAGGCCATAGCCTTGGATTTTCAGCCATGATTTAGTGCAAACATTGATAACTAAACCATGAAACTGGCATTTATGATTCTTTTCATCAGGGAGGTTGACTTGAAATCGCTAGAAGACATGGTAGGAGATGAAGCTTCAGAAACAGAAGACCTGACAACCAACGCGATCTATGATGACGATGATGATATCCATATCCCACAAACTCCCGTGGACGATCCAGCTGCCAATGATCAAGGATCAGAAAACCTCGCCAGAACCAACAAGCCAAAGACCGGATGTACGTACATTGGTGTATGTCTGATATATTCGCTTCATAATTACTAGTGTCCTAGTTGAACAACCACTGTTTTGTTGATCACAGCATGTTTGCCTCATGTTTTTCCTCCATGAATGAATCGATTCAAAGGCAGACACGATGCGTCCAACATGTCCAATGAACCCATCGATATTACCGTTATCATTCCTTTCGAAACTATGGTTACTGAACCAAACGTTCTACTAAACATGTTCTTCTAAGTGCTATTTGGTATATTCGGCCTCATGTCTAACGAGTAAGTTTAATTTTTATCGTATGAACATAGTATTTTACATTCCTTTTGAAATGACAAACGTCATTTTGCCTTATTCAGCACACGTAGCTTCAAACCATATAAGCCCAGCCGACATGGCCGACAAGATTCGCCGGCAATCCGCCAGAAGGTGTCGTTAACGAAGCTGTTCAAATAAGTTGAAAGAAGGACCAAAAACTTATTGATGTGAATAATCATTGTGCAATTCATTTCATACTATATCCTATCAGAGACATTTCATTAGTGTCCAGTTCAGATCAGTTTGTATGCCTTTCAGAGTGGTCATTAAGCCGCCCCTAATGTTTTCGATACGAACCCATATTTGATGTTACAAACTCTCATTACAATAGTATTGACAGATTGATTAAATATTTTTTTGTCCTGTTTTATTGTTTTTCAGTGTTTGAGCTTGTTCACGAAATTAAAGTCTCCGATATTAAAATGGGATCTGTGGTTGGAACTGGACAATTTGGGGTCGTCCATCGAGCAACATGGCGAGGAACCACGGTGGCAGTCAAAAAGATCTCTACCATCGGGAGTAAAAAGGATGAAGTCGAAAAGGAAGTTTCTATCCACAGGTAGGCAGGAGAGAAAGTTGAATTAGTATGAAAGTTGGAGTGTAAGTAGACTTGATCGTTACCTTGTCTTTGAGAGCTGTGATTTTTCTGCGTGTATTTCATCGATGACTAAATTGGGTACATGCTTACTAGAACTATCAGTCATGATAATCGACCATATACGTATAATTTGCCTATAAACAAAAACAGGTGCTGCTTAAGTTATATTTTTAGAGATATCAACAGTGACATACAGTTGATGAGTTTTACTATCCTTATAAAAAGCAATTTGTCCATTCATTTTTTCAGGCAAGCCACCCATCCAAATATCGTGAAAATGATGGCGCTAGGTTATGAGTGTACGGACGCCTACCTTGTTATGGAGTTTATTGAAGGGCCAAGTTTAGAAAAGATCATCTTCCCAGATCGCGATGATCGAAAGGTATTCTAGGCCAATATAGATGGATGGATTTCGATATGAGATCACAATTTTTTCGTTGTGTATGTTTTTTACTAGAGCTCACCCCTCTTACTTGAAGGCAATATAATTTTAGAAATTGCGGAAGAAATTTGAGTTCTATAGCTTTATTATTATATTCGAATGAGTTGACAGCTATAGGGCTTTTCGTTTAAAAATAATTTACAAAAATAAGTCCTAAACAGGAATTACTCCACTTTGGAGGGCAGTATAACAATTCTAGGATTATTTCGATCCGGATTCAAAGCGGAGTTCTCAACCCACTTCAAAATGGGGATTACAAACGGAGTACAACTGCCATACATGTAACACCGCTGCGGACCAAACAATTTTGGAAGAAGATGTGATGTCGGTCCGCTGTACGAGCGTATCAACTCAATCAGGGGCCTGTTGCATAAAACTTTCTTCCTGAGGAAACTCGGGTATATTTTTACATGAGTTTTTGGCCCTGTGTTAAAGTCAGTGACAGAAATCAGACTAACCTTAAGTTTTTAGTTTTTACCGGAGTTTTCTCAGGTAAATTTTTTTAAGAAACAGGCTGCAAGAGTAGCTCTACTTTGCCTTCAGTATGAAAAACGTGTGATAAGTCAGTATATGGGAGGAATGGAATTATCTTTTTTTATGATTTGAGTTCATTTTGCTAAGGGGTCAAGGGCATGATGAGGGCTAGATGATCTCACACTTTATCTTTATATCAAAGGAGGCATATTTAAAGAATCCTAATCTGACACTCCAGTCACTTATGTCATACATTTCTTTTACCAAGTACTAAAAGTTTTACCAAGTACTAAAAGTTGGATGGGATCTTAATGTACATGTATATTCTTTAACGTTTATGCAGATTCATCTAGACTGGTCCGCCAAGCTTGGGATATCCCGTGAGGTTCTCCAAGCAGTCACCTTCATGCATGCTAGCAATATCTTACATCTTGATATCAAGCCGGCCAATATTTTGGTAATTAAACATTGTTTAAATTGACAAATAACGAATTAAAAATAGGTGTTTTCGAAAAACAGAAGAAGCAAGGCTACATGAAACGTTGTGTTGGATTGAAATAAAGGATATTTAGGCTATTGAAGCCTTGCCCTTTTAAATATGTGGGCCTATTACTGTACTGATTGCGTGTATTTCTTTTGTATCCTTATTTATTCATTCTCAATGTACTTCCATTTCACTCTAAGAAAGTTTACCCAATATTGGTTAAAGGTAAATGCTAGTTTTGGTAACGATATAAAAATGAGTTCGTACAGAATCCAATGAAATGACCACCAAAGTGTCTGTTTGTATAAATAAAACGCATGTGCCAAAGAATTCTGGAAGAAATGGTGTAATTGCTGAGAAATCAGCAAATAAGCACAGGAATCGGGTAGGGCGTCGGGCCCGACGCCCTAAGTAATAATTATACATTGTCCCACGTGCGCTTATCTGTGTTGGGGATCTTCGGTGTGAACATTTTTCAGCGTAGATTTCAAGATTTCACAAAGTTCAGTTAATGTAACTGTACCAGATCTAGATCCTCGATGATATACTGACAATTAAGCCTTGTTTTACAGACTTTCTTATGAAATCAGCGCTTACTGCAACTACTGGAATTTCTCTTTAAAATTAGAACACGCATGTTGGCAGGGTAAAAAGATATCCAACAGTTTTGTAGTTTTTTTATGAAATGATCACTTTCTACCAAATATTGGGTAATTTTTTACTCGGGGCTTTTGGGGTGCAAAGAGAACTTAATTGGTGCGATTTCAGTTACCTTATGCAATGTAGGCCGATATGAATAACAAAAAAATAAAGACATGGCATTAGAACTAAACCGTCAATATCGGCTAACTCCTCCTCGATGTTTCAAGCTGAAGTCGCTATTCCTAATATAAAATATCGTTATATAGGTTCTAAATAGCCACTTCAGCTTTATCAGGTCTTCATGGTTCATGATGCATAATTTAATGACATTATGTTATCACATTCAGAAGGTTCGGTTATATTTACTGGTCCTCTAGTGGTCCATGCATGATCATTTTCTTTGTCACCCTGGTTAGATGGTATAAGGCCTGGTAAGATGGCGTAAAGTATGGTACATGTATGTAAGACCTGTTTATCAGTTAAACTGTTTGGGATTGAACCCACAACCTTTCGTTCATGAGGCTGGCATCCTACCACTGAGCCACCGTACCAAGTACTGATTAAGATCTTTTTGGTTTTCTCCCATTCAGTTGGAGAGTGCCACCAACCGTCCCTTCATCTGTGACATGGGTCTTGCCCACATCAAGAACCGGAACGCCATGACTCAATCCACCATGCACATCAGGGGCACCCCTCAGTTCATGCCACCGGAGGTAATTACTGCAGTGGCTGGGTACAAACATTCTAGCAAACATGACATCTGGTCAGTTGCAGGAACACTGGTGGAGCTCTACTCCATGAAACGTCTTTGGGGAGATTTGTCTAGTCCGGTGGCCCTATTAGCTCGCTTTATGGCAGGGGGAATGTGCAAACCCGAGGCTCTGGAATTCGTGGATCCAAAAATCCAAGAGATTCTTGGACCCTGCTTCAATGAGAAGCCTCAAAATAGACCATCGGCGGAAGAGCTACAAAATAAATTTAATGATCTATCTTAAAAAGGAAATTCTATGGACCTTCTTATTCCTAACATTTTAATGAGAACAGTATATGGTAGCAATATTTGTATAGAAATTATTTCTCCAATACTAGTTTTATTGTAATGATATCGGTTAATGGGTTTCGCCTGATTGATGCAAAGCTAGCGACAGCATATCTTGTAAGATTCTTTTTATATCATAGAATATTGTAACATTATTACTACAATATTCATAAATAGTGAAAATGCATTGAAGATTGACAAATATCGTGCTTGATTATTACGAATGTGAAATTGAATTTCAAGTTCCATATCTGTTTAAATGTGTAAAACAAACATATGGGGCAATATTTCACAAGCTTGGTGAGTTATCTGAAGAGTTATCCATGGAGTGCTTCCATAAAAGAAAAACAAAGTTAGCGATATTTACTGACAAATTTGAGCAATTCAGATCAAATAATCGTGGAAGTTTATAACAATGGTCAGTGAAAAATTACTGTTTTGACCCATTAATTGCTGAAATCATTGATCATGATGAATACATTTCGAAACGTTCCCCTGCCGCAATGCAGTGAGCAGTTTGCTACGCGTTACCGGGGAATTACAGGTCAATATCCTGGCGGATCTGGGGTGTGGGGGGGGGGGGGGTGGGGTGGGAAGGGCCGGGTATGAGAGTTACAATTAAAATTTGTAATGTAAACATGCCGTTAAAACAGAGGCCCCCACCCCTTGATAAAAGACCATTGATGTACCGTCAGACTGTTTGTCTACCCCCCTACCCCCCCCCCCCCGATATTTTCAAAATTGATGCTAACTAGAAAAAACATGTGTAATCCTTAAGGGATTGGGTTTGTACGTGTGAAACTCCTAGAATCAATTTTGATGTTTATATGTCACCAAATGTTTATGAGAGTGTATAAGAAAAGAATTGTTATATTTGGAGCTTATGGATAACATGAGCTATCATGAAACAAATCTTTACCTGTATTATTAAGGGAAAGTTGTCTGTACATCATCTTTAACTCATCTTTAAAAATATTCAGTTTCAGGATTTTTCCTTATTCAATCTAATTATGACGATGCTATCCACGTCACTGCATTTTTAGATCACAATTTATAATTCACACTATATATGATAAATGTCACGAACTCTCTTATGAGGTTCACATCAATTTAAAGTTTACCCATCCTCAGTGGTGGTCTACTGCCTCCAATGATTGCAAATTATGTTAAAGAAAATGTAAACTTCCTATCGTTTTTTTATTCCTTATAATAATTTAATACGAATGCATTTATTCTCTATATTAAGATTTATTTATTATATAGATATATGTAACATATTTTACATATGTATCGTTTAATTTGAAAGCAGAAATTTTATGAAAGCAAAAAATGTTTGTGCTTAGTTATTTTCATGTTACTCCCGTTACCATAAATGTACCTTCGTGCAAAATGATGTTTATTAAACTGCATAGCACTTTTGACATGTTTGGAAACAGTTTATAAAACTGAACCAGCGCGAACCCCGTAGTTTAAAGCGAATTGAACAACATTAAGATATACATGGTCTCTTCGTTCACAACATGCAGGAAAATCAAAATTAGAACGTTATCTTTAAGCTTGTCTTTTTGTTGTATTTTATACTCAACTGGTTCTTTCTAGTAATGTGATTTTTACAATGACACTTTGAAATGCTTACAGATCCAATCGAAAAACCGTCGCTTTTTAACATTATTATGATGTTTAACCTTGGAGCGATACAAGAAATATTAAGGTCTATGTGTTAGTATTTCCTAGATAGTTTTGAGTCATGTCTATTCAAAAGCAGGTTGTATTCTCAGCATTGATGTATAATGACATTCCTGATTACCTATCGTGATTCTGTTTATAAACTTGTTATGCAAAATATGTCTAGTCCAAAATATATACGGGGATATGATGCATCCTTGAATTATCACATGATTACATCGATTGGCTGAAAATGATTATATATATATATAGCGTTTTGGATCGCGTGCTAGTTTTCATGGTGATTTCTGTATATAGGGGCTTCAACGGTGTATAGATATGAAAGAGAGGCTGGACACCACCCCTCCCTCCCCAAAAATAGAAACAGATAAAAGAGGAAAGATATATCTGTTAAGGGTAATCCATGATATCTATCCAAAATATAAATTCGATTTTCTTAGCCAAGCAGGGCCTATTACATGATGTAGCATCAACCACCACGCATACAGACACTCCATTTGAATGATTATCATAGGCTGTGTTTTTTTTTTTTGCAAACTAGTGTAATATAGTATTTTGGGGTTTTAATTCAACCTTCACTTCTAGATATAATTAATATAATTTTAAGAATTTATAGCATTTCATTGTAGTTATGGCTATTTTTTACGCTTTCTCTCGTTCGGGCTTTGATTATTTTAAAATATGTTCTGACTGCTGTAATATTTGGATGCGAAAAAGACACACCGAAGCGATTGAGCAAGAATTCTGTAATTTTTAAGAGGGCCCCCATCTGTACACTAGTGACAGACATAAGACGAATAAATCAAGAGTACTCACACATGAAGCCAATATTGGGATGGTGTATTCACGCAAGGGGAGGTCTTTATTCATACATAGCACCATCACACAAATTACTATATAGCATAAAAATAAAAACACAACCACCACTTAAATCCACAACATGGTAAAAACAAGAAAGTCAATAATATACATAAAACAGTAGTTTTCTAGATAACCGATGTTACATGCCAATGTTGGAACAAAGAGATAGTTATAATGTACAATTACAAATTAAATAAGAATTGCATATCTTATACAAGAGACATCCCTGTTATTTTAGTTCAAACGCTAGAAGAAAGAAATGATTTAGATCAGAACCCAAACTGTTATAGTTTAACACTTTCACTTTTTAAGGTGTACCATTTTATGTAGTTCCGGTATAGCGAAAACAAAGTATTACAAATGATATCCGTACACTGTAGGCCTAATATATGTTTTTAACAACCATGACCGTTTTACCCCGGGTAAAAAGAGAACAAAAAGAGATAAGCGATATATTTATTACATTATTTTGATAAGCTTCAAATATTCGTTGTCAATACATCAAATGAATAGCAAACAACATCTATACATATTTTTATAATTTATGTACCAATTACTCTTATATAGTTTCTACAAATGTGTGAAAAGATTCATTCGCTCTCGGGAAATGAATAAAATTAACAAAATGTACATGTTGTAGCATACATCGAATATATGTTGTATCGTACTGATAAACCGACTAGCGATATTGCTATTATTCCCGAATGATACGAGCAAGTAGAGTTGTATAATCATGAATTAATTTGAAATAAATATACCTTTTTTGTTTCAAAAACTTGTTTTTTCTTAATAGAAATATACATTTCTATAAGGTTTTCACGTCACGCAATTTGGAATAAAATTCCGGACATTTAAAAAACCAATAAAGATTAAGTCATAAACCACTGGAATTTATAGGGATACTTCGACAATATTCACATACGAAAATGACAGTGTTAAAATAAAAAGGTCTATTCGAAGGTGTCAAGTTCACTCGTAGTTACACGTGCTATCAAATAGGCTATATCTATATCTATTTATGTTGTCAGTATTATCAAATACTATATGCAATACAGGTCCGAATCCAGCCTGTTAAGTACAAAATACAAACAAACAAATACAAACATTTCACCACGCAGGGGTACAATTATACCCTCAGGCAATCACTCACACATATCCACGCCCGACAATACACACACACACTCGCACATTCCCGAACGAAATCTCTCCACACACTCACACACACACCCTCAGCCCAACGCACACAAACACACCCACAGTAAAACGTTCATACTACACCATCGGCAATAAATATCTAGGGACCATAAATAGGTTTGAACAAAACAAAAATCAACTGCTATCTTTGGTGAGCTAAAAATATCTAAAATATACTAACAACAAGAATCATAATGACTTCTTTGTTTGTACGTGCATTCCATGAATATTTAACCTTCGACCTCTTATCATTATTCATCAAACCTCACACAGCTTAAAAGTTAAATATGGGGGCAAATTCACTAACAGGTATCGTCCTTATTTTCAAATTACATTTTACTTCCGAAGTTTTGGTCTAGAATCCCTTTTGCATTTTTTTTATCGATAGACATTACGCTTCCTCTTTTTTTTTTCCAACATGCACTTTACTGTTGTTAGGCCCTATTTTGATTAATTATGGGTCTATCAGCTATGATAATGACGCCACCGTTTATAGCCTTCCAATGTTCCCACCGAATAGTAATGTCAAATACTCAGAAAAGGCGATTCTACATTGAATAATAATCATATCGGAAATGGACAATATAATAGCTCAAACAACGCATTTTAAAATGAAAATCTGATTCTATTAAAAAATACATATATACTAGGACTCGACTAGAGTAGAAGCCAAACTATTACGGTCCTAGGCATGTTTTCCTACCATACTGATTGAATTTTGTTATGATAATGTATATTGACATACACATTTATATCAAGGAATATCCAACAATGTTGTGATGACAACAACATAATAAATCTTTAAATAACGGAAGGAAACATGAAACGAAAGATTATTTATAGCAAATAAAACAATCACCATCGACACTATTATACTAATATACATTTTTATGAATGTAATATGATAATGTTAGTTTTAAAAAATGCTATTCCTTTTGATAGTCATAAATAGTAGAAGAGACACCATTATCATGATTATCAATAAATTTAGATTTAATGAACATTCAATAGGCCTATATGTTTAGAGTAGTACATCTATTCAACAGAACAACGATTGTTCAATATATATAATATACAACTTTTGTAATTACGACAAGACTATCACAAATATATATATATAGATATATATAATATGCTATGATAAATTATTAGATATTATTTAGAGATATAGTTATATTGAATATAAAAACATTGTATAAATTGGTAATATGTATATTTATGTGAAGGGAAGATCTCAGGTTTAATATCACAATAAAATCACCAAACTTCACAATCTACATTTATGCACGTAATGTACAATTATTTAAGAACAGCTCTCTATGATGAAATGGTTCTTGCCATATATCATATCACAGCGAAAATGAATTATGTAAGGGATCGTCGCGACGCGTCGTGGTCCAGCTGTTCTGCTGACTCTCGTCGTTCAATCAGAGGGTCATAGGTTCGAATCCTAGGCATGGATTTATTTCCTTCAGCAAGGAATTTGTCCACATTTGCTGCACTCGACGGAGATGCAGTACATCGGTACATGGAAGGAGGATTCATTCCTTGAAATACTAATGCATCAGGATGATGGCCAAGCTACAAGGTTTGATGAAGACGATTAGATCCTTGAGCAGTATACACAGAATACACGAGCCCTTTAAGAGTCGCGTCGCATTGTATAAGATTGGACAATGAAGGTCTAACATCCAAAATCGCAATGATTTTAACACCTTTACTTTCTATTTCATAATGAGAATTACATCATTGAAAACTCCGATTGAACATCGAAGTCTTTGTTAAGATTCATTGCTCGCTATTATCACTGTTGCCATTGACTATATCATGTGGGAAGTAGTTTATTCTCAACTCATGGATCCCTTACAAGTTCTACGGATAATGCCATCAGATTATAAAAGCGCCATTTTTGTTGAAATTAGATATCCTCACCTATTAGGGTTTTGAAATCAACCATGGCATTTATCCCCATTGCCAAAATTTCAATTCCAATGCTTGGTGAAGATTCACCCTACTGCATCTCAGGTAGTGAATGGCATTCTAGTGGGCGGAATATCTTTAAATGATGTAGCAAAAAATAATAGTGATGTCTAGCAGAGCGGAAAAAGTACTGGATCAACTTAAATTGTAAATGTATACAAGTTAAAATCTAAATGTCTGTACAATACTGATACAAAACATTTTATACGAACTCGTAGTCCTCTTCAATGTACATTGTAGCATCCGATGTAGATATAGGATATGACAGCAAATAAGAATCGAATCAGACACACATATCAGTGTGGAGCGTTGTGGCCCAGTGGATTAGTCTTCGGACTTTGAAACAGAGGGTCCTGGGATCGAATCCCAGCCATGGCGTAATTTCCTTCAGCAAGAAACTGATTCACAATGTGCTGCACTCAACCCTGGTGAGGTAAATGGGTACCGGTAGGAAGTAATTCCTTAAAAAGTTGTGTGTGCTATGAACGCCTAGCTTAGCCGGGTAATATAGGAGCGCCTTGAGCACCTAACAAGGTGGATATGTGCGCAATATAAATACCCTATATTATTATTATTATTAAATACCTTGTGGCCAACTTAAACAGGAGTCTGTAATTAATTGATACAATTTGACGATGTATAGGCGTTCGTGTTTCTCCAAAAAACTTAAATGTAGTACTGCACAGTCCGCCATACGACCCATCTTTCCGAACTATGCCCCTCGGACCGTGCTTTACATGTATGTAATGCCTACAGACATGAACGAAGTACCTAGACACAACACAATGAATAGGTCTGTAGATTATTATATACATGGAGAGACTGTATCATAAAGATCAAATAATAAGATAAGAACATGAGAAAGAACGTCGACATTGTATGTATTTACATATATGATTTAGATGATAAATGTAGACGAGAGTTAACTTTATAACTTTACTATTTCAAATTCAAAGAACTCGTGTTTTGAATGATATTCAGAATAGTTGAATTGATACACATGCTATCATTACTCTATGATGAAACAACACTGAACGTGTGAAGCTACATAATGTTATCAAGATTATCGCTTCCAAGTAATTGCGATGATCCACACTGCAGCGGATAAACTAAAAATGATGGTGACGAGGAGGGTGAGGGATGTGAGTAGAACGAGATGAAGGAAAATAATGTGAAAAAAATAGAAGGAAGGGGTGGAATTTATAGTGATCGCGATATCCCTCAACAATATCAACCATTATCTAATCAAACAAATCAACATCCATTCTTCCTGTTCCGATCATCTGCGCTGTTTTGTGAACTATTATCTTGGATGAAGAGCATATACGTTGGGAAATATTTTCACCTCTCATTCACACGACTAAATAAAATACCAAAAATCAGTATTGCATTAATACTCGTTGAGGATACTAAGGGCCAAGTATCACACGATTATTGCTCTAGATATTCAATATTGAAAATTAATTCAATTAAAAACAATTTGAAAATGCATTTACGTACAACGTCTACACAATGGTTAAACTATTTTTGTAATGCACATGTTATACTAGGTTATATTTACTAGTATTATACTCAAATTAGAGTCACTTACTAATTAAATGTGCAATACTAATGCTTTTAATACGGTATATGATACTCAACACTATATGGTGTCTAACACATAAATGTATTATATTATAATCATAACCTCCAAGAAGGTACTAATTATTTTCTGATACAGGGTTAAAACTTAACCAACCATTTTTACTCAAAATATCCCATGTCACATTCCGCATAACTCTATACATTCTCTTTCAAAAGAAAAGTCAGTTTTAGGGCATTACCTATGCTTATCCACACACGGTATCAAGCATCTTGCCATGGATAAACAAGTGATTGGTTCATCTCATAAACTGTTGTGTGTGTGTGTGTGCTCGCGCACGCGCGTGCTCGTGTGTGAATTTCAACTATCACTTGATAATCATCAAGCATCCAAATGGTTATCCAAACTTTATGATGAAGTAACTTGTTATTTGTGCCATGAGCTAAACTCTGTCACAATCTTGACTTAACCACACACACTGTAGTAACTATAAAGGCTTGAAATTTAAGTATTTAACCGAGATAGGAGTTAGTCTACCCTTACCAAGCGCATACATTTGTTCCATACTATTGAGACATCCACTTTTAAATTATTTTCCAAACCAAAATGAAAGGAAACATGTCGATTGGTCTGATTGTCAACAAATTTGCCGCGGTCTAGATTGCGTAGCACTGGTAAATCTGTAAAAAGACCTAACATTTTTTACACACATTATTTGCTTTATTTTTTCAGACGTCCGTTTCCTTGGCTGAATGTCCGTTAATTCTGTTAGCACTGGTTGTGGAGTTGATTGGCGGCCATGTTGGGTCGGAGTTCAACTGCTCGATCAAGATCTCGTGCTTTACGACTTTCTTGCCTTTGCGCCATTTCCGGCAGGTCGCGTAATTCTGAATGAAGCGCGTATCCGCCAAGAAATTCTGTTTTCGAATAAGAAAAGACAAGATGAATAAATAAATAAAACTAGTCCAAAAAATATATACACAGGGCATGTAGATTGATACGCCATTTGTTAGTTCAAAGGCAATGCTGAGATCTTCTATACAAGCCTATATTTTAGAAGTATGAATCTTTACAACTACTGAAAAAAAACTGATACAAAAATTGAAAGGAATGCGTTAAATTAGGCCACAAAGATTTGGGATGTATTCTCATTATTATATTTATTAGCAGACCAAATCGTGGCTTGTAACTATGATACAATATATTTTCATTTATCATCAATGCTTCATTGCATTGAAAAAAAAACACATTGCTTTCAAAATTGTATTTTAATAACATTATTTCACATTTAGAAAATAAATGGGTCCAGTCATCATAAAAATATTTCGGTAGAAATAAAGTTTCGTAGATTGGATAAGATTATCCACTACACTTCCGCAAATGTTCAAATATCAGACATTCATATTAACATTCCTTATATGCAACTTACAGGGTTATACCATTTTCAAGCATCAGTTCAAATTCGTTAGCATTGTTGAATACATGCATGTCAATGCTAAAAAGTATATAAATATGTGCCTCACGTTATTCGAAAGATGCAATCTCTATTCTGAGTTTGCGAGGGTAAAAGAAATAACAAACTTGGAGGTTATCAACAATTTGCATTTCTTTGTCTCTCTGTAGATGATTGGTTAATTTGAATGCTAGTATTATTGTGCTGTCACTATACGCAACTGAATAATTCACATAATTGTAAGAAGTATACCTCAATGAGAACAGCTGCTAAGAAATGAGCCAACACCAGTGCAATGATGATGCAACGGAACAGCCAATCTACTGTCTTTAACTGTATAGATAAAGATAAAACAAAATCGATGGTTATATTATTACGTTCAGTAGTCTGCAGAGTGGATTTCGGACATTATAATAGATCACAAAGATTAGCATTACTATAATCATTCATCGTGTGATGAGTTGGAGGAGCTTTACGGATAATCAATCTTGTCAAATGGAATGGTGAATTTAAAGGAATTTAGTTGGTATTGGGTATTAAAGATTGGACAATATTTATCCCCTAATTGCATAATTATCAACTAGATATTTTTTTATTTAGTGGTAGAATTAGTATGAGAAGAATATAGGCGTTGAAGTGATATCAACGTTGAACATGTAGAATAAGCAATGATGGCAGCAGCAGCAGCAGCAAATACCAAATATAGGCCTAGTTTGGCCTATATGGTCAGGAGTCGTGACGGTGGAGGTAGAAGTAGTAAGGTAAGGTGATAGTGATATAATTAGTTGTTGAAGTTGTAGGAGCAGCAGCAGTAGCATTAATACATATTACCCATATTCTGTAGTCAGGTTTAACTAAGACTATGGTCTACATCTGTGCTAAAACTATGAAAAGCCACAAAATATCAAAATTTGTTAACAATCCATGCATGCTAACAATGAAGACCTTTTCTTATTCTCACTTTGTTCTTACATCATGCTATAATGCCGAGGAAAACTAGTTCAATAATTAATCACAGGCAGTTTAACATGAATGATCTGAATGCGACATGACAATTTAAGCCTGTACTATTAAAGATTTATGTCACAGTTGGCTATATACAATTAAACCAACTTTAGACTTGAGTTTAGTTTAAATCCGAGTTCAGAATACAGGCCTATGAGTATTTCTTACATGGAAGTACTGATAAATTTTATCAATTGGACACAGGACGAGGAAGAGTGAGAATCCACATATTATGATCAGACTCCCAGAGAACAGATCTGTAGACAAAGAAAAGAAATATTGAAATCAACATTAGCCACTGTGAATAAGAAGGAAGTAATTTTTGTTGGTTAAAGAGATATCACATGTGTCAATCTTTTTCAGAGATATCTCCATAAAGATTTATTCTGAAGTGACAATGGGTAAATAAATATGTTGTCACATCATCTTAAAAAAAATAAAGGGATTGCCTATCTTTTGATACAAAAACATTTACGAAAAACAATACGTATATATCCATTATAAATTCACACACTATACACCTTAAGACACGCATACATTACCAACTATTGGGCTAGAAAAAGTACGAAGCGTAACATGTGTTGTTACTTTTGTGACGGACCTAAATGGCCGAAATACTGTTTTGCACATGTACAGCACAAACAGTAGCTGTTAAGAACAAGTATTAAACATAATCACCTCGGGAATCTAAAACGTCATAGTTAATTATTGAAAAATATGATGTTCTTAAGTCTATTTCATCTCGGTAGACATGTCAGTCAATGTCACTTAAGATGTCTCTATAACTGACATACATGCAATGCTCTCCATTCGAGTCTAGAAAATATAAGATGCAATTATTATTCCTTTGTTTAGGTAATGAATTTTGAAGCTTAACCTTTTGACACCAATAAATTACCAAAGCGTGTGTTGTGATTAAATCTGATACAATCAATTAATAGGAAAAGTGTTTTATTAATGACTAATGACAAATATGACGCCATAAATGTTTTTTCCCCAAATTAAATTTGGAAAACTGGTGATAATTATCTTTAAGTTCTAAATATAATAACCATCATGATTTGCATTATCAAAACCATTTATATCAACACTACCATCACCACAAATATCATCGCTTTGACCATTTTAAATAAATTATCGGATAAATAGCAATTTAGCTTACAGTTGGTGTAAATTGGTCTTCTAAATGGAGGTCCTTTAGAAAAGATGAAAGCTACAATCAGGTATTGAAAGTTGGAAACGAAGAATAACGTTGTTGATTCATAAGCGAGTGTATAAACTAACCCAGCGTCTTCGCTCTTCCTGTAGGGCACAAACCTGGGTAAACAGAAAAAGAATTTCGCATGGTATGAAAAATTAAGCTCATAGGCTAACCCCAAAACTTTTTTCCCCCATTCGATGAGATGAGTGTTACATAAAAATCATATATATCACAAAATAGAATCGATTACATTAGCCCCCCTCCCTAAAAAAAGCTATCAAGTCCTGCAAGTGCATTCTGTCCTTAGATACATTACCGGTTTACTACCTTCTCTTTCCTTAACTACTAACCACCTCCCCTAAGAATATGTTACGAGTTGCGATTGATGCGATCAACCACAACCATAGAAAGCCTGCAATGTCAACATCTAAAATGCATGTTTGTTCAAAATATTTTCTAGATATAAAGCACATTCATACATTCATCATGTTCATCATTTTCTTGGACAATCATTCAGATAGATTTTTGTGTTTACAAAGGACACTGAAAATTCATGTAGGAAAAAATATGACGTTAATAGATTTCCACACAGTTGTAGCTGACCGAATCAATCTTAACTCTTTGTAAGACAGGCCCCTGGAGTGACATAGGTAAAGTTCTTACCATGGTTGTTGCTTAAGGACGAAGTAAGCGATGATTTGCACCATGAATTGGAGGAATATGTGGATGAAGATGGAGAAAAGCATGGCAGGATCGGTAAGACTGTTCAAAGGTTTCCTGGTTGAAATCTTGGTATAGGCTTTGTTTCTGGCAACTAGACACAAAATGAGGAAATTATGCAAAGGAAATTATGTTAAATAAGTGTAATATTTAACATATTTGAATGTTAAATTCATGATTCCATCAGTATCAGAAGATATAAAGGAATTATGATGAATTCGGCATACGCTCGCCAAAATCGTTAAGTTGGATCCACTTTTAATCAAGCGAATGTTTTTTTTTGTGATTTTCAATTACAGGTTTGGCCTCATTTAGTCAGAATGCAAATATTGCAGTACCTTACAATGGTTAGAGTGAATAAGAACTCAAAATTGTTTCATGCATTGCTGTGAAATTTAAATGTATATGTATTGTTTAAATGCTCTGAACGTGCTGAAGGAAGACATATTGAAGCAGACGTTTAACAAATATTTTGCACAATAAAAGAATCAGTAAATAACATTTTCTTCACAAATCTGGTAACCGGTTTAACTTTTCTTAAAATGCTACTTTCGTTCTAATGCTTATGTACGAAAAAAGAAGTAAATTAGTCAAAAATATATATACAATTAAAAACTGATCAGAAATCAGAATAAAAGCGAAAACATTATTTAAAAAAAAAAACTTTTATAGCTAACGAAAGGTACTAATGGAACAGAAATAGGCCCCTCATTATGTGTATTAAGATTTAACAGAAATGGGGAATGTTTTCAGCGGTTCAGTATTCAAGTTGTTTGAGTCAGCTTTGAATGATTTGAATGGAAAACTTACTTAAGATAGCAACGACCGCAGTAATAGCGATATCCCAATACATGAACATGCCATCACTTGGAAATAATTCAATCTGTTGGAAAGGAATAATAAAGATAAATCAAAATTACATCGAAATTACATTACTGTCAGTCAATTGATTTAAAAGTGTAAACAATATTTAAGAAATACCAAATTATACTGGAGGTGCAGACAATTAGATGATATGAATATTATTATCTTCACAACTCTTTGGATTCATTTTCAAAACAAAATCATTTCATATGTTTATCTCTTGTTAAAGGTGATATGAATATTATTATCTTCACAACTCTGTGGATTCATTTTCAAAACAAAATTATTTCATATGTTTATAAGTTAATCTCTTGTTAAAGGTAATAGTTGTTTTAAAGTTGTTGCAGTTTTGACTCTAGATCTGGCAGTATTACGAGTGGATCATTTTCATGTCGTCTTTAAATTGTAGGTTCAGAAGTAACAATCTTTAAAATAAAATGAAAGTATTCCATACCGTATTGAGTATGATGATAGTAGCGAATTGGATCATACTATACAGAGCCATATACTTGAACACACCGAATGACGTCACCAGTGCTGCTCGTCCCTCCCTTTTGCGGAAAAGAAGTGTAACAATAAATATGAACATGGTATACAAAAAGACAACAGAAAATCCAGATTTCCAACTTGTGATGAAATTAGCCATGTGGGGGATTTATCGTGGTATAACAAGCTACCAATTCATAAACATTTACAAAATTGGCCCAAATATATATGGTGAATTTATCAGTATTGATGTATGTTCGAAGTCTTAATACTGCATTTTGGGACAAGAGAGGTATCATTCAAGCGAAAAAAAAAATGGTGAAGGTATTGAAAGACGACTTCATCTGCATCGCCCTAGAAATGACAACTTCATCATCTCCATGAAAAGAGTGTTTTGTTTCATTGTTTTTTATCATTATGGGGCTGCCATGATAACATGGCGCGATCGCTCAGTCGGTAGAACGGGGGTTTCAGATTCCGGTGACCCGGGTTCGATTCCCAAATGGTGCGCTAGTGCCCTTTAGTAAGGCATTTATCCTCATTACCAGGTCCCTCGGAGAGGACCATAAGCCGTCGGTCCCCTGGTTGCTTGCTCACAGGCATTCGTGCTTTCTTAGCAGTCAGGTAAAAAAAGCCTCGGTATGACATGACATTTAGTCAAAGAACTTACTTGATTAACGTGGGGATACATTTGATATTCTGTTCCGATGAGGTGAAAGGTGACGCAACTGAAGCTTCGGCCTCGGAGAGTGACACCCCGGCGTGAGCTGTTTTCAGTGCCCCACAATCGTTGGCGCCGTCCCCGCACATACCAACGTAGTACCTGCATGGTAATTAAAGTGAAATACATTGGACGTAAATTGAATTAGAACGTTCTGAAATCGATAATTTTATGGTATCGATGGGGGAAGTTCTGTCTTATTTCGATTGTCGGTAGGTGACTAACCGTGGAAACGGGGTACCAGCTGACTAATAACATGAAAAGGGTTCATGTAACGGGTAAACTATATAATTCGAAATAAAGGTGATAAACAAAAAGTAAACAAACTTTATCCATTCAAAATTGACAACATATGAATGTACGTAAAAATAGCTTCAACTATGAGCCCTATTGGGATAGAAGCAGCGGGTTCCCCGTTTCCTGAAAAGTGTCAGAACTTTTAATTGGTAGCCTTTTTTAGCTCTTCAGATATCGGGGTGGGGCATAAGGACAATCTTGATATAAAAGTTGGATTTTATTTCGAATTCATTAACAAATCTTTTATTCAAGCATCACTTGTGCTTTTACCCTACCAAAGGGAACATTTGTTAGAAATTGCAAACGATCGTGATCGGTCAATAGCTGGGACAGACCAGTCGAATATCTGCAAATGTATTCGCAGATTTCGAATTAATATCATTTTCTTTTGTTTTTGTACTACTCTTTTTTAATAAGAATTTTTGGAGGTTTTTGTTGTAATGGGAATGTCCATCTATACTTACTCCAAAGCTTGTAAAGCCTCTACAAGTTGGGCTTTCTGATCAGGAGACATTCTGGCGAATACTGTTCCTTTAGCAGCAATCTGAAATGCAATCAATGAAGAGCTAAATATTAAATTGACCCTGCTATCATGGCTATGGGATTCCTATAGCGTATGCTACATGATAAGTACGTAAAGTGTCAATCTTCGACTTCATCTTGACAATGCTTCGATTTTCAAAGGGGCGATTTCATATTGGCAGGGACCTCACCTAGTTATGAGTGTAGTGTTTTGACAAGCATATAAAAACTTTCTAAATTGGTGTCATACGCTGCCTAAAACGTCTCAGCGTGATAGACCTTTACCTTTGGAACTAGGTGAGGCACATGTTCCATGAGTACAGCAAATGTCTTGCCATCAAGAGCTAGATGGTAGGTACTGCTGAGGACCTCGTTGCTGATCTCTTCTCCTTCCTCGATTGTCAGGGCGACGTCGTCTTCTTCGACCTTGAAAAAAATATGTAAGGAAAACCGTCATACAATGTAGGTCATTATCCGTAAGACAATCAGTTACGAAATTGCAGTATTGCGATAAGGGGCGGTATTCTGAAAGCTCAATTAGCGGTCAATTAGCGCTCAATTAGCATTTTGGTATTCTGAAAAGTCACTTAAGTGCCCCTTTCCTTATTTGGCAGGGTTGCGTTGCGCGCACTTGCAATAGTACGCGTTATGACCGCGCGAAGACTTATTAATTGAGTAGTTACGAGACTTTTGGTATTCTGAAAAGTCTCATAGCGCTCAATTAGCGGACTTTCCAGTGGAGAAAGATAATGGTGATAAGAGGTCCATTAAGTCTCATCATATCTTGCTAAATGTGGCTTTCATTTCGTATAAATATCATCAAATTGGTTTAATACTAGGAGGAAGGAAGATAATAAAGGAGAGAGCTAAAAAGGGAATAAAGGGGGAAAAGGTGGTGCATAGAAATATGTAAAATAAGGAATAGGGCCTAGGGACTATATTTGGTAATAAATCAAAAAAGGGGGAAAAAGGAGACAGAAATATTTGTGTACTTATAGGGAAAATATGACAATTATTTTTCTATATTTTCTTTTATTATTAGCATCATAAACTATTTTGTTTTTGCACACTTTTTTTGACAATAATGAAATTGCCAAATCACGGTAGATGCAGCAATGTGCAGGGGTGAATTAAACCTTGTTTCTGACAGTGAAAAAATAAGCATATAGACCCTTTAGTATTTAAACGAATATAGAATAAAATACAAAAGAAAAAAATAGTGAGTGATGCCATCGTTTTCCCCACCTATAAAAACCTATAAATGTCATAACGTTTGTATATCAAATTTCAATAAAATTTCCGTTTTTTTTTAAATAATGCTTGTTTGATTTTAAAATTATGTTTATTCAAATTTTGTTGGAGAAGATTTCTCATATAAATGAAAAGTATGTAGTTTTTAAAATAAGTAGGAATTAAGTTAAAGAAGAACCCCCCCCCCATCATGGCCCCGAGACAGAGGCAAATAAAATATTGTAAAAAAAGAAAAAGAAAGAAAGCTACAAATGGATTCAATGGATAGGGGGTTGTGAAAATCAGAACGCGTTCGAAAAAAAGAGATAAAGCACAAAGGTATAAGAGAGAAAGGGGAAAGACAACAGTTAATTTCAACAACATAACGAACCTTCAATCTCCGATGCAAATTATGCTTAAGCATTATTTTTCAGCAAAAATTCTTTGTATCAAGATCGCAGCGCAGTGCACCTGCAGCAGCCGGGCGCTGCGCTGCAAGGCAGCAAAGTGAAGAGACACTGCGCGCTAGGAGAAAATTTTACGTTGTAAGAGCGCATTTGATTGGCTAATTCGGCTCAGTAGGGGAGTGGCCTAAAGGGACTTAATTGAGCGCTAATAGAGTTTTCAGAATACGAATTTGGAGGTACATTAGCGCTCCATTAAATGGGTAACTTAAAAGGAAATTTAAGTGGAAACTTACGAGACTTTAGAATCAGAACCTGTACAACATTTCTAGAATAATCATTGATTCGGAAGGTTGGTGAATGATGCCAATTAACTTGGAGTGGAACAGTCTTAATTGTACATTGCATTTTGCCTTCTAAAACATTCTGCAGTGAATTTCTGTAACTTTGGAAAGTCGGCACGGAACTTGAGAATTCCACTTGAATCTTGCTAATCTAATCTCTGAAATTAATTTGAATTTACTCTCGATGAACACACTAGTTGTCATACACATAATAGACGATTGCATTTTTAGTTAACTTCAACCCAACTATGAAAATTATCTATATATGGTCCTTGATCATAATAATGATAAATCGTTATTTTGTGTATGGTGTTTCTGGATGAGGACAATCAATTTCAAACCATCTTTATTTTTTAAAAGCAATACACACCTGTCCATTCATCTTATGGTGCATTGGTGTAGATGTTTTGCTGTTATCCCCTGGTTTCTGAACAGGTTTCCAGGAGATGAGTGGTCCTTGGTCACCTTCAGGTGGTGTGGCTTCTACTTCAACTACCTGCTGCGATTGGCCAATCATTCCACAAGCACGTGCAACATGGATAGCTGTCAGTTTGTTGTCGCCTTTTTTGTTGAAGATTGATTAAGAATGGGTATCAATAAATCCATAGAGTGATTTTCCAAATGCGGATACTAATTCTCAACAAGTCCCTTCATTCAGTTAATCTCTTGTAGAAAGGATTGCTCCAAAAAACTGAAATGTCTTGTATGGGCAAAGGAGTAAAGCTTCAATGGCAAATATGACTAGTCCATTTTTATTGTCGATCCATTTTCCTAACATGCCTTAGATTGTGCATTCATTCAGATGCCATCACTTTCTTCCTGCGATATTCTTTTTTCCCCGAACCAACTTCATTCTCTTAAAACGCCTAGCTCACAATAATCAATGTGTTGTTCGACAAGCCACAGCAAAATTGGAGATTAACCACTTATTATGTTTAAATCTACTAAGTAGTTCGTATAGACACATACCAAATTCGAACTGCTTTGGTCAATTTCTTTAGTTATTCTACCTTTTCTGATCTTCATTTTCCCCTATCGTTTAAAGAGTATATAATTCTGATCTTTGTTGTTTTATTCAACGCAAATTACCCGTAACCATGACTGTTCTGATCCTGGCGTCTCTGAGCTGAGCGATAACTGCGTTTGTTTCTGGTTTGATTGTGTTCTGTAAGATCAACAGCCCCAACATTTGAAGATCCTGTTCCACCTCTTCTCTGGAATGAAAAAAAAAAACATTGTAACCATTTAGTATGAAAATATAGATTATGTTGGTTCTTCACATAAGCTTTCAAACCTCACGGATTTTGTGCTTATATTATTTGTGATCATGGTATTATTTGTGATCAAGAGTATACGATCATAGGAAACAGAATTACTAAAACTTTGGGTTATTGTCTGATATAACTACGAAGGTGTTTTAATCGTATTATTGCTTAATTAGCTGACATTCTCTTTTATTCAATTGACTATCATTTTTCACAGTGTGTCAAGATCAATTTGAGTGATATTTAATTTCCAGATTAAATCGAAAAATTTTCTATCATTTAAAGCTACAATTGATATTACTAAACAACAAATTAAAGTCGTGATAAGAATAATGTTACATACCTGTCAATTTTCTCAGCATTTTCGTAACTGAATGAAGCGTGCAGTGGCTTCCAGGCCATGGCTAACACACGAAGACCATTCTGAGTGTGTTCCTTTAAGATTTCATGGAACTCCAAAGGAACTAAAATGTCAGAAAGACAAGAGGTTACCTCTCGTCACTTTATCCTGCTACTACTCAAAGCATCGCTACTCGAGCTATATTCAGCTCATCTTATTTGGTTTACATTTCTTTTCGGGACTTCACTCTCTTTAAACAAAAGAATACCTCTAATTTCCTCTTTTCATCCTTTCTCGTCTTTCCATCTCAACTTCCTGCCTGTATTTCCTTTCCCTTCTTCATATTACACATGGTGAACCGTATAAAACCTTCTCCACGTTATTAACTCCACCATGCAAACCTACAAAGATCATTAGAAAATCGATCTGGGGGATTTGGTACCTTCTCAAATCTGTAGAGTACCGACATTTTGAATTGGGTAATTTACCACCTTGGATCATTAATAACTCTTTTTGAATCAAAATGAGATTGCATGTGTCTTACCTGTACTTTGGTCGCAGAGCCTAGCGATTGTCTCTGGAGCACCTTTGACATACACCTCCATATGTTTGGTGTCTTTGGTCTGTGTTATCACACTCATCCTCTGAAGGTTAGAGGAAAATGGAAATTGACGAATGATGCCGATCTCGTAAGGATTCACCTCATCGTTCTGCAGAGATTAGAATAAAAATGAACATAAATATGAAATATTGCGTAGCACCGACATTGCAACAAATGAGAATTTTCCAGGGATGTTTTGAGCCGTTTGGGGGATAAATTGCACCCAGCTACCATTTATTTTCCCCCCTTTCATGTTTAAACTTGCTTTGCCATATCCGTAAATGAAGTAAGCATCAGGTTAGCTTTCCGTATAATCTTATGGATAGTTTCATCACATACCGGTGTATTAGAACCAGGTCCTGGCTGACTCCCGAAGGTTGATGATCTACCAAGGGCATCTTTATTGTTGGTTACTGGCGTTCCTGCACCGCTGTCAAAGGTCGAAGAGCGACCCATCTCCTCGACAGGAGTGTCAGATCCAAAGGACGGAGAGCGAACAATGGTTGGCATGAAATGGTTGAAACCAAAGACAGGTTCTACATCCAGAGGCTCACGGATGCTCTGAATATAAGAGAGGTGTTGGTGATAGAGGGAGTTGATTTGAACACCATAAATATAATGAAGCTAATTCAAAGTAAGATCCTATCCTTGCATCTTCCACTCAGAGATGCTCTTGCTATTTTTAATTTACATGAATCTGATTACCTTTGATATGGAATAAAGTAAGGGTAACTATCCATGTCATACCTTACAAACCATTCATTCATGGAGAGAAGACACCTTTCCTATGCTTAACTGGAAGAATCATACATGTAATCTTGACCAGGGTTAAAGGAGGTGGATATACAAAGTGGTCAGAAATGTTCTTTATTCCTAACCTGGGGGAATGGTTCCCTACAAGGTCTTGGGATTTTCAAAAACGCCAACGGATTCTATGAAAATACTAACTTTTTTGAAGATAAAGAAATCCAATATAAAATTCACTTCAAATACGTTTTACTGGTTTTATAGCTCATCTAGGGAGTCTCAAGGATGGGACCTGAATAGAAAATAATCCTGATAATACTTTCATGACTTTTAATATGTACCGACTGTTTCATCGTTTCCCTATTAAACCTACACAAACAAATTTACTCAACCAACTCGAGTCAGTCAGTCACTCTAACTGATTCGTGTTAATACATTTAAAATCAACTATAGAATAGTGTAACATTCATTCGTGAGAAGGTACTCTTTTGAAAATGTCTTAACTAGTAGAAACAATAATAATTTATTGATTATGTTTATGAGCCGGTAAAAGTTGATACACCTTAGACTTCGTTGTACAAACAGAAAATATCTAAAAATAAACAATCGGAGAAGATCGGTAAATTATCATTAATCTATTGTAATTGTATTCTTATTTTGATATGAGGTATTTATTAACCGCCCCCCCCAAAAAAAAGGATAATAATATATCTCATTTCACTTACCCATTTGATAGCTTGAAACATCTGAACGTCCAGTGGATCACCCCTAATTTGATCTTCAATGACAGTCAACGAATGACACGTAGCCATACCAGCAACGAATGGTCCAAATGGCATCTTACTCGCATCTTCTACTATCACAAAACTGAATGATACAAACAACAGAAAACTGGTCGTAGGATTGTATTTTGAAAGATATGAATGTTCTTTCACCTTTTATCATTAATCTTCAAGGCAATTTAATGATGCATTTAGACAAAGTCGGTCGTCTCTGTGGAATACATGTAGATACGTAGATTGCTTTACAGTATACATGAGAATTTTTGATAAGATTAAACAAGAAATATGTACCTGTCAGTTTTGACTGGTGAAACAGCTAACAACTCGAGATGATCCTGCGTAAGAGTACCAGTCTGTGAAAAGATCAAGAAAATGTAAGCCAATAATAGCAAGAAATCCATGAAACACGTAAGTGTTTAAGGTTTTTTTTATATAAATATAATAAGTAACTTCTGAATGTTTCCATGGCGAAGAAGAATAGTGTAGTAGGTTTCACGGTACACCATGTATCTTTCTTGGGCAAGTGTTTGGTCCTGTAAAGGACCACCGAATCTCGACGTTTCTACTGCGGACGGCAATAACACACTTGTCGAAACGTTGAGTTTGGGTGGTACTTTTCAGGACCAACACTTGCTCAAGAAAAATACATGGTGTACCGTTTTTACTTGCTAAATAATGTCAAATGGGATGTAATATAATGTATCATTGTTATTTTACATAAATATCCTTTCGCTATGGTTCTCAAAAGAAGTAGTGGCAAATTATAAGAAGTTGACCAATCTATTTTTCTCTAAGTTCGTTTCGTAAAGAAGTCCCTTTCAAGTTAATATTTCTTTTTTACTGGAAGCATGCAGCTTGTATATTCGACTGATATAAGTTATTGTTAGAATTAAACTAATTCCAAATCTTCTGTGTGAACCACAACAGTGAACCACCACAACTCCTCTTGCCACAGGTACATGTAACTTCCTATTATTAAAAGTAAAAGTGTGTAGAAATTGGTTTGTTCCATTTGATGGATGACGGCATTGCCCTACCAGCATGTTGGATTAAGTAAAGTAAGCTCGATAGTAAAGGTGACAAGGTGATCACTGACCTTATCGAAACAGACGACGTCCATCATTCCGCCAAGGTTGATCCTCTGTGGACTGATGCAGAAGATACCCAAGTCTTTGAGCCGTTTCTGGGCGTACACCAAGCCGATGGTTAGTGCTGCTGGAAGGGCAGGTGATACGGCGACGGTAAAGATATCCATAGCCTTCAAGATTATATCCTTTGTATCTGCCTGAGAAACAGAAATTTGTAGATTTAGCTCCTGCAGACTCGACTAATTGGGGCAGAAGTGGTTTCTTAGTCAGGTGAACAAAATTCCAAGGCTACATGTTGTGCAAGTGCCTTTTAGTTAGGTGATTATCTTCATTACAATGACCCTTATGTAGGAAAGTTACTTTTAGGGTAAGGCAGCCTTGGATTTGACTTACTACCGATTACCACGTTCTATGACAAAGTAACTGTCTTATTTCCATCTTTTGCTTGCCTGATGCCAAGGGCACACCATTTCGGACCATCGATCGGTTTGGAGTCTTTTTCGTTGGTAAAACGGTAGCTTTCTAAACTTTCATGACCTGGTGACTTCTGAGCCAATTACTGATCTCAAATGACTTCAATTTCCTACATCTAAAATGAACACAACTGTCTTCATCTCACTAGGCAGATACCAAAGTCATGTAGAAATCATCGGGATCAATATTTGGATTGAGCTATGATCGGTAAAGCTGTGAAGCAGCAGCTTACATAGATACGTCTGGAGTTCTTGACCAACTTGTTTTGTATTTTGTATTTACCTTTACGACTTGGGCCTAAACTTGAAAGCATCCTACACATTATTTAATGAAAGTAAATTAAACTTTAAAACTTTATTCTGATACCTATTTCATCATAGGACGAGAGTTGAATTTTTATGAGGCATGTTCAAAAGTTAATAAGATCTCACCCCATTGATGATCTTGATGGTGATGATGTAGATGGCCCCGACGAATGCAAAGCAGGCTAGTACAGCTACAAAGCGAATAGCATCTCGATGGAGTTTGAGATTCATTGGTTTTGGATAGAGGATAGAATGTACCAATGCACCCTTTGCAGTCGAGAACCCTGTAAGAAAGGAGAAATTGGGAATCCCATAGCAAGTTAGTGTACACATTTCCGGCAGGGTGGTGCCATATGAGAGGAGTAAAGAGGAAAAAGAAGGGAGTATTTACAAAATATAGAAATGAATGGTCTGGGCTGTGTTCTCTGCATTACTCCTATAATTACATGTATACTGAGAGATAAAGCGTCACATTCAGACCATCTCGACGCACCTGTACATTTTGCGAGGAATAAGTAGCTATTTTTTGTGCATTTTATGTTTCCTGTGAAGGTCCGTACAGTTGTTAAATTTGTAGATAATCTGATCGAGGGGCTATGTGCATAGTGGCAAATTCGGAAGATGGTCAGGAAAATGCAATATTAAAATGATTAAACATTATTTCCAATCAGCTCTAGATAGGTTATGGTCAGTTCATTTTGCCTATCCTGAAATAATCAATACTTTGCACTACTATATTAATATGGTTCGTCTTTTTACATGCCTGTATTGACTACGACGGCCATGACTTTCTTCTTTCCGATCCGTCTGCTCTGCATGATGTGTGTTCCACAAAATAATGTATGTCTCTTGTGTTTCTCCGTGTCGTAGAACTCAGGAGCAGCATCATCCTCGGGTGCTTTATTTGGTAGTGGTGTCTTGGTGATGGGCGTCGACTCACCTAAAAGAATCAAAGAATGAACCCTAGAAATGACAGCAAAACGAGTATTTGTAATGTTCCATTCTAATATTGTGAAGTCTGTCTCATCCATGATCGAATCACAAGGGAACGGTCAGTTTGTTCATTAGGAGAAAGCTGCGGTTTACACGTGTTTGCATGAGTGGGGAACTTACTTTGACGTTTGTATATGAACTCTGTTTTGCCGCGGGGATTCAAAATATGAATCCCGTTTGGCGTATTTTTCTCCTTATTTCGGGAGTTGCTACACCGTACATAGATGAAACAATGGGATATTGTGATCGAAATCAGTAATTAACTTTGATTTAAATAAACGGTGGGCAGTACTTTGTATTAAAAGTTACTTCTCAATATTTTTCAATAAAAAACGATACTGGGACAGCATGGTTGAAACCATTGCAAATTTCAATTATCAAAACGGTGTAAAAACATCAGTGTGCATGGTGTATTTGAGGGTATGGCGGAGGCTTGACTTTTTGGTAAGTTCGGCAAAATTTGGGAGTTGGAGCAAATGGTAATGCTACAGCTATACAACCGAAACCGATCGAATATGTGCCGTTCGAAATAGCGTAATACGTCTAATCAGTCTAGGGCCCCGCCTTTCAACGTGCTTCAATGATCTGATCAACCTCACCTATGGAAAACCAGCACTGCTCACATCTAAAAATGCATGTTTGTTCCGAATTATTTTCTTGATATCATGTACATTCATAAATTCATCGATTTGAAAATTTGTTGTGTACATTTTGCAAATCTCCTGTAGAAAAAAATATGACAGTGATGGATTTGAACACAGTTAAGATTGATTGGATCAATCGTTACTCTTTGTAAGACGGGGTCTAGGAGTTAGGTTTCGTTGGTGTGGCGTAGCGTACAACTTGACATGGCTACATACCGGTCAACATGCTCTCATTGACTATGCAATTTCCGCTGATGAGGACGGCGTCACAACTCATGAAACATCCCTGACGAGGCAGCTCAATCAGATCTCCGGGAACAAGATCTTTCTCGTCCATCTCACGGTATACTGGATTGAGAAAAGAAGTTTTGGCTGGATATTGTCAAGGTACTTTGAACGAAGAGTTAAAATAGGATGAGGTAAAGGGATTGAAGGAGGGGGGATAGAAAGAGAGAGACAGAAAGAAAGAGGTGCAGAAGAGAAAGAGATGCACGGGGAAAGGGAGAATATCTGTGTTCATGACGGTATGTGTGGGTGTGTGTGCGCGAAAGGGAGATAGAGGGATATATGGTAGGGAGACGGAGGGGGGGGGGAGCGCGACGGAAAGATCACCAACAGTTTCCTAATTCCTAGTGCTTTTCTTTCATTTCCAGGATTAGTTAGTGAGACATTAATGGTTGAAAATTATGAACTCTACTTATAATGGATCAGAAGTACGAGCGAGATTTTGATAAAACAATAGCTTATGTGTAAGAAGGGGAGATACAGAAAGAGAAAGAGGGAGAGAGACTTGGGGGGGGGGTCTGGATGAGAATTGAAGTGGTTTGTTTGTTATGCTATTGTTACTCTTGTCGGAACTGTTAAAGGGTCAATAGAGATAAGATCACTCGGTTCACAGTCATTTAGCTGGCGGCGAAAAACCCGTTACTTCACAAGTTTGTAACATCAGAATATTCATGAAGAGGTGTCTAAAACATCCACGTGGAACCGACAAGAAAATAGGGTTCGCACCTTGATATCTAAGGAAATATATTTACATACTTGCACACCAATCAACAATTAAATCATTTCCTTTCACGAATACATATTTTTGTCCAATAACGTGACATAATGTACCATTAGTTTTATCATTATGACATTATTGTTTTATGCTACATGTGCAATTCTTATAAGTCTGTAAATACATGCATTTTAGCTTTTTAGCTGCAGTATGTGTATGATTGTTTTACTGGAAATAAACCATGACATGGAATGAAATAACAACAAATGTATATGATTGTATAAATTGAAAGACGTTGCTCATTTCTCCCCATCGTCCCATGATTATGTAAAGTAGTTTTGGAGAATGCAACTGACGAAGGTTTACGTTAGAATAATTGAACATAGTAGTATTTACATCAAATAAGTGAGATAGAAATGAAAAACTAAAAATGTCACTGTAATGTCAATGTTTTGTAATACAAACGTGCACAAACATTGCATACATGCAACTCTATCGTCTGAAATGTTATGAAAAATCAACAACCAAGATATATTTCAATAATGGAACATAAGACGAAATGGATGTACTATTACTAGTAACTCACCATCACCTCCTCGACACACTGTTACGTAAGAGCTGGATGCCACCATCGCTCGAAGTGCTTTGCTTTGCTTATATCAAAAAAATAAATGAAAATAAAGAAAAATACAGTAGGTTATTTAACATGGTTGTATTGTGAATTAACACATATTGGAAAGTTGTGATTTGTTATTCAATGAAAACCTCTTACGGGTATTGTAATAAGGTTTATAATTGGTCGGATCTGCTGTTTTTGCCATTGCAGTTAGTTTGTATGCTGACCACCACCATGGCATGTAACGCTTTTTCTCGTACACTTTTTATTTGTTTGTTTATTTATTTTAATAAAAATCTCACTGGGCCAAAATTATTTGGTCACCAAACACAAAACGGTTGAAATAATTGCTTTCGACAAAATGCATTTGAAATCTAGATCATTTAAATGTGTTTCATGATTGCGGATTGGCCAGACAGATGTCTCAGAACTATGAACTATGATCTAAATCGAAAAGTGAGAAACAACAGCAGAATCTGCGGGTGTATCTCTTGATTTCTACTGATATTCCGTGGTTAGAACGTCTCTGAGAACATCTGTCCTCGCCTCAGTGCTTAAGTGTCTTTAGCGAATGTCAATTTGACACACTCAATTGGGGTCAAGTTAGATTGAACAAATTGCTCGTTGACTTCGATCTCGAGGGAGTGTTCACATCCAAATTTACCTTAACTATCGCTTACATTACTGACAACTCAATCAAATTTGAAAATGTAGCATTTATTTATTCATGCAATAGAAAATATTACGGTTATTACCCGAATAAGGCGAACAACCTCACTGCAACAGGAATTATTCGATTTAATTGTAAATACGTGATTACCGAAGAGTATGCCTTTATGAAATTGGCGAGTGTTCGTTCACATTTGACGGGATTTAAAACTGATTATGCTTTGTATTGTGATTAACCTGCCAAATATATGTCACAATCAGCGTTTAATTATACGAAATCCCGTCGGATACTAATATACTACACCTGGGTCGAGAGCAGTACTCTGCTGATGTTATTGCTGACGAGTATCAATTGGAATTGAGATTTCAAAATCTTTGAAAGATAATAGTCATAATCACTGCTCATCCCGATGTCACCAGGAAAAGCATTCAATTCATGAAAACGTTTCCTAAACAGATATCATTAGGACTATTAATGTATCCCCTTAAGGGTACGATTCGCATATGATGGAAGAGCGAACACACGGTTCCCGAAAATGTTCGGTTGCGACAAGTTGAGAAACTACCGACAATGTCTGTGGTGCCTATTTATTGGGGATGAAATCCTAAGTCATCTTGTTATTACAAAACACTGTGGCGCCGCTCACAGTGAGTCAACTTACTACCCTTATTGGTCCATTAAATTCCAACAAGATTACAGCTCTTTTCATTTCGTTAAGCTAGCAATAAAATGTGTGCCGACGCAAAAATTGATATTTTCTGCGACGACAATATTTCACGGGAGCGTACATGAAAGAAACCATGAAATAATAACAATGACGTCACACATGAGAGCGCTAGACAATGATTTGATTCCAGTAAATTGCTCCTTCCCGGTTTTATTCATATTATGTTCGAGTTTATCACGGCAGGCGCTAGGCATAAAAAGCAAGTTTCATAAAAAGAGCTGCACATAGGTTCGTTTCGGAGCATCGCCACTTTTGAATGAATAAATCCAATTATTTGCTTTAGTTTTCACGTTTATCACTTCAGTGAAAATTTGAGTCCGGTGGATGTATAAGAACGTTTGTATGGGAATGTTTGAAAAGTATTACGACACAGAAATACTAATGAAACTGACTACAAACCAAGCGACGGTATATCTTGTCTTTGTTCACATTGTAATAATAGATTAAAAGAGGATAACGATAATTATCATTATGTATTTTGCTTCAATGTTTTTTTTTTTTCTTTTGAGATATATCTAAATGATTGTCGGGCCCCATCCTCGCAAGCTATGCTTTTCTTGGGGCCCTTCCGCTTTCTTATTTGTATATTTTGTATGTATGTGTTTTACTTATGTTTTTAATATAAATAAATGAAAAAGATATTTGATGACATTTAAATCTATTTATTTTTTTATTAATGTCAATGTTTATAAATTTGCTTGTAAACTATTTACCGTTGATGGGAGAACCTTTAAGAGGAACAATTGTCATTTTTGCCATCAGCCGATGGGTCTTTCATTTTTCTTGTATTTGTACTTTCTTGATTTCCTTTTGTCAAAAATAGAATAAATGAATTAACATAATTGGATAGGCAAAATCGCTTTGAAGTTTGTTCTCATTTTTCTTCATGTAATTGCCACATTTTTTGTGTGCACAAAATGACTTTGAGCGAAAACGTTTAAAGCGAACACACATCTTATGTTTACATCCAATTCCATCCTGATTAAAACAGTCGTATATATATTTCTATATCTTACAAACAACATGGACGAGAACAGAAAGGAAACAATTAATAAGATTAATTTATTGGACAATGACGACTCTTGACTAAGATTCTAGGATCCATACATGTACATCTGGAGTTGTCATTTTGGCGGGTTTATTTGTTGAGTTAACGCACGCAATTGGGATTTTAGTACTTTTTTTGTCACACTTTTAGGGGAATCCAACCCAAGTGAAAAGAAATGTTTATAGAGGTAAACTATATTTCAGATAAGTAGAAAGGTGAAGAAGTTTTGAACAATATCGGACATACAATAACAAAAACGCATTAATTTGTAAAACGTTTAATCATTGGTAATCCCTGTAACTATATACATTTCAAATTGGCCACATTGGTGATGTCACAGTGATGTTACATGTAGGAACAGCACTACTCTTCCATGTACTCAAATAAACGCAATGGCTAAAATGTTGGGGTTTTTTTCTTCAAAATTCTTACTTCAACTCAAGTTTTTCTTTCATGAAGGCTTAAAACAATAATTATGCTACATTGTTGCCCCAGGAGAATAGATACGTAAAAGAAAACCACAAGTCTCTGATTATTAAATACATGGCCTATGGTAAAGTCGCCTTATCACATATCACAATTTACAACCCAGTTGCCAATTTGGAATGTACATATTCTTAGAATCTCAATCTTAAAACACGGTTAACTTTCGTATTGCTCGTCCGATTTCTTTAAAACTTTCACCATTCTGTTCAATCTATATTTCTCCTCTCTCACGCAACATTTTCATAACTAAGATTGGGGTTTTCTTTGTGAAACACCTCCCACGTGTTAATTTAAAAGACAGATGACTATTCTTACCTGTCGTGTACTGTACACCGTGAGGGTAATGGAGATCAAAGACATGAAAATAATTGCCACAGAGAAGTAGATGTATGCATAGCCAAATATCCATAAACATACACTGTATACTTGGAACACGTAGAATGGATTGAGAGCCTACAAGATATGAAATTGAAATAAAATATTGATATTGCAATCAACGTCTGTAGCATTATCATCACAACTAGTATGATCATCATCAGATAATTAAAGCAATCGTCATCGCATTACCATTTGCTTAAACGGGGAAAAAATGGATAATGTTTTTCAGTTATAAAAAAATGTAATCAATGTCTTTAGTGCATCATAGAGAGTCTGTTTAAAAATAACCACAGAGTCATTTTTAAATTGTATAATCACAATAACGTATCTGGATCGGATACTAGTTATAATTCAAGATACAAATCTTTCTAAAATTCGATAAAAAAAATCATTTTTGTATGGAAAACATTAATTATTTATCGTTCTGAATTTAATTTTATATTTTGTTTACTTGTGTTGTTCATCATTCATAACGTTGATAGACCTTAAAAAAGGATACTACTCTGAATATTCTACAAGGGTATAATGTTATTGAATATAGCTTACCTCTTCGAAAAACAGGACTGGAATACTTCTAAGTCCGATTTGTATTACATTCCAGCCATACATATCCCGCCTGAAAAAAAATGAAGAAAAAATATTGAAACATAAAACATTATTATCATTCGTTATCATTATCATCGTTGTCACTGTATCAATGCCTTCTTATGATAAATACCTTAAGTTTCATGGATAAATTTATGCAATCAGTTTGCATCATTCATATTATACGGTTCCTAGATTAACATTATATTAGTTTATTCTCATTCATAAAATCATAGCTTGCTGTTTCAGGAAAGCTGTTCGCAAGTTAGGAGCGACGTAGCGAACGACCGGTGAGCCTGTCTACCTTTTGAGATAACTTTTAATAATACATATATTAAAATAGCCTACGATTTTATGTATATAGAGAAACTAAATTGTTTTGAGAGGTTAAGAAATTGTTCACCGAATTGCCAACCTACTAATTGCGGAATGAATGTTTTTAGTATGGAATAACTTTTTTTATATTATTCCAATGTGCATTAATTACAAGACTACACTGCGAAGTGTGTTTTATGTGTAAAAGACCTGACCAGATTCGGGTAGTTAATGACCTGAGATGGATACAGGTTCGTACCTGCTTAAAGACGTCATTTCAGCTTTCTTTCATTGTGGAACTGTGCACAATAAATGAATATACAAAAATAACCATAATTACCTTCTCGATTGCTCTTTTGCGTCAAGCCCCACGTACTTTGTATGAAAATCTCTAAGTGGGACATTATAATCCAAGCCTCTAGAATAAAAGAAAGTAAGATGTGTTATAGAAGGCAGAATTTTTTTTTTGAATGCTAGGAAAATATCAAACCTCTGCTTTATCACATCATTCTGACTTATAGATTACAATGCAAAGTGTTGATAGAATTATATTTCAAGAAATGTTCAAATCAGTTGTAAGACTAGTTGCCAAAATAAACACACCTCTGGAAATCATGGATATTTCTAAAACATAAACTAAATTTTAAAAAAAAATGGGAAAACTCCATCATTACTCCTGCAATTGCAATTACATAATCTGACTTGTTAATAGTGCCTGCCATGCATTGTTTGACGGGAATCATGTCATGAGTAATATTTACCTCAGCTTGTGAAAAGTATTCCTGTTAAAGTCCCAGAGGTATTTCATCTTTTGAAACATGAAGTATCGTATTGTGTCCATGGTCGGCTGAAAATATAAAATTTAGATAACCAACTGTAATTCAGTTTAAGTTTACTATATCTTATTTCTGGGCGCCGTTTCATAAAACTGTTTGTATTAAAGAGAGACTTTAAGAACGACTGGTGATCCTTCCTTACGCGCTAAACGTCGCCAATGAATATACCATGTACTACAAGAAAGGATCACCAGTCGTTCTTAAAGTCACTCTTCACTTACGAACAGCTTTATGAAACACCCAGCTGATCATATAAAACTTTAAGCGGTTAGATATGTACATATTTACTTACTCACGATGAATCTATATTTAGTCCTGCACAATTGATATTTTATTGCATTTGTGTTTTCTATATTTGAATATGGATTGAATATGTTACATGAGTTTACCATATTACCATAACAATTTCCTTTCAGATCAAAAAGACAAAAAGTGGTTTTGACATAATTAGTGTAATTGAAATGGAGGAAGCATGACTGGAAATTAGATGACACGGTAAATGTGGTAATTGGTAACCAGCTTATTTATACTGCTATCAAATGATTCGCGAGTTGGCAGAATGATTATTGATTATTTGGGCTGGGGATGAACAAATATTGAACATTTTTTTCCCCTGGTTTTGAGCTAGTATCAATTCGAAAGATGATAGGGCATAGCGATTTTTTTTAACTCAGAAATTAACAATTTACCGTGTTTTGATAGTCTGTGTGTCTGAGGAATGGTCTTCCTCGCGTCTGAGGAAGGTTGTGAGTGTAAGGGATGTTTTCACCCTGTGATTCATTTTTGTTCATATTTATCTAAAATAATACTGAGTAAAATATTATACAGATATTGACTAATGGGGTGTGTAATATAAACATTCTTTGGACCGCCGGATTTGTATTATCCCGAGGGGTTATATTTTCCCGAAGCGCGCAGCGCTGAGGGAAAATATGATCACAAGGGAAAATATTAATCATTTAGGTGGTCCAAAGAATGTTTTTTTTTACACATCCCATCAGTCAATATCTGTTATATTAGATAGCCTCTAATGATGAATATAAAGTTAGGCTTAACGATGCGTGCAGCATGTTTATAATATTCACAGTGATTGATTGAACTGGTATAGATCTAACGTTAGATCTTGATCTAAGTAACGTTAGTCTAACGCAGTGAATGACCCTTTTCTATTCAAATCAACTTTTTTTAGGCCAAGCCCTATAGATCTAAATCGAAGTTCGAGCCCAGACCAGGTCCAGGACCCAATGCAGGCCGATAATGCATGGCAACATCTAATCCACAAGAGGGCGCCATACACGTAGAAAAATATATTCATGGACCGGTTGGTCAATATATTCATCGAAGGTGGACCGGCTGGGAAAATACTTTGATATTGATCATATCACGTGATGCGTTATGGACCAATCGCGCTTGGCTATCTGTCTTGGCTATCTAATATTAAACTATACGTCATGTTTGGAATTTTCCTGATTTTTTTTTATGTGAGTGTGCGTAAGTGTGTGTATCATATGAGACATGTGTGCGTACGGGTTTTGTGCGTATGTGTGTGTGTCATATGTATTAGCCTAAGGAAGGGTGCGTATGTGAGGGTGTGTGTGTCCATGGGGTCGATGTGATGAAATCTGTCTGTGTGTTGTTGTGTGGGTGTGCGTACGTATTTGTTTGAGGGTGTGAGCAATAAGCCTACGTACTCTGGTGGTGGTGGCTGCATACGTACCATCATATGACCCGGACCTCCATTGATGCCGCTTGTAAATTCTGCATGTCTGTCCTTCTCGCTGTTAGATTTAAAATACCGGGAGGGTTTAATATTTATCAGTGCATACAAACATTTTAATGATCTATGTTTAATCATTAAACATGGCGTAGAAATAGGGAGGGCTTAGAACGCTTCAACGGGGTATAGGGTAGGAAAAGAAAAGGATAGAAGTAAAGTGAAAGTCAAGGTAAAAGAGAAGAGAACGGGAACAAGACATTGGGAATGAATTTAAAGAAGACAATAATGAAGAGGTAGAGAAGAATGTGAATAAACAGAGGGATGGGGTGGGAAAGGACACAAATCCCCAACAATGATCCAAGAAGTTTTCAATTATTTCATATAATATAATATAATAATAACGCAGTTCTTGTACAGCACATCACATTATGTCATAACGTCCCTATGCGCTTCCAAAGGACGTGGATATTATTACCCCGGCTTCATGTCTACACAATCTACCGAGTCTACTATATCAAAATCCTGTTTGGATTAAAAACAAGTATTTATATAAATAACACAATCTACATGACATGCATTGAAATAAAAAAAAACCTCATCTAAAAAAATTGGGTTCCACATAGCTTTTATACGCACGCTAAAACCTTAAGAACGGACTAACTCTGAAGTTACTGGCTTTCCATACTTGAAGATAAGGACTCTACAGGAAGGCATGTCCGTGATACTAACCTTGGTATTTCTACCTCCTCCGTCTTCACCAAAGTAGTGTGCCATCTCTTGTAATAATCCTGGCAAACAGAATTTAAAAAAATCCTTTTATTTAAAAGGAAAGGAAAATATGTGGGCAATATACCAACATTTGTTCGACTTACAATCATTTCAAACAAAATATTTTGTACGATATTGTATGTTATAAAACAATAGTAAGTTCTGACCATGGTAGACAAGTAATATTTATGGGAGGAATATTAAGGGGGAGTGGGGCAACTTAAGTTGATTAAAAAGAAACACCAACCCTTATGAGTATGCATTCTGCATCGTTCAGATTGCACCGGACGTAGAGGGCGTTCACCTTCCAGTTTGGTTTCCATCTTAAGAAGATTAAGAGGAGACCACATGTCAATATGCCAACAATACAGCAGAGGACGGTCTTTGGGATACTCCGTCTGTATCCATAGCACTCCTGTAGAACGGGAGGGGAAAAACAAGAAAACAACTTGATCTGTAGCTACTTCTGAAAAATGTGCATGATCTCAAAACCAAGGTGTAATGTGATATGAGTCCATTGTGGAAATTATCTACAATATTCTCGTGTAAGAGTATGAATCTACTAAAACCTTTACCTATGATTGGAAGAAAACAACGTCGTCAGGACAGATAATAGACAAATTGCACCCCGGATTTCGGAAAGGCAATTGTAGGGGTGATCGTAAGTGTTCCTACGTTGGCCGTACTCCCAGGGCCAATGGTTTATATAGGTCTTAATAATTAAAAGTTTTCTTTTTCTAACTGAAAGGGAATCCACTATCTACAGAGGACAACGCATGGTATGTCATCAGCTTGGAATCATGCTTTTAGACTTCATATTAATAGCCTAGCCGTAATTAAACAAACAAACATTCTATTCGATCATGTTTCTTATGATACTATTTCATTTTGATATACCAGTACTTTTAACAAAAATATATTGTCGCCTAACATTCGTCGACATCCCTATACAGAATAACATTACTCGGCCTTGATCGATAACAAAGTTAACCCCAAAATTTGATCATGTTCCTAATGATACCATTCCATTTTGATTTACCAATACTTAAAGAAAAAATATCGACTGATAGTCGGCGGCATCTCTATGAGAATGTGGAAGGGATGATTGGTTGAGATATTGGTTAATTTACAATGGCCCCTACAGACACGCCACTGATTCCAGCCGCTGCTCTCTCCCTCAAGAGGATGGTTATCTTCTACCCGAGATCTCATCACGGCTCATTCAGTAGGCAGGTGTCACACCGGAATGGTAGTGAGTAAATAATGACCCCCTCATGTCGCATCCGACTTCTACCGTTTCTCTTGAAGATAATCGATTTTTACCCCTTATTATCTCTCGACCGCGTCGTCCTCCTAGCCAAGGGCGTGTTTCCACTAGTTGCAGATGCTTAACCTCCTTTACGTTACATATAATTATTGGCGTAGTAAAGACCTGACACAGATTAACACCCCGCCTGATGCACTTAATTGGACATAACATTCTCGAGCACTATCATCAAGGCAAACTACTAATGATGTTCGAACTTAAAGTTTTACTCAACAAACAAACACCTTTGAACACTTAATTAAAGGTATTTCGTTCATGAGGAATTGTTTTATATGATATATTGTCGTACAAAAACTTAAGCGTCACGTTTATGTTCTCGATACGGATACCGTTCTTTAGTCCATCATATTGGTGATTGAATTTGTGAATACATTTAATTAAAGCATGGACACAATCGTGAAATTATTTTTTTTTCTTTCAAATAGCTTGTCGTATCAGTGATATCTTCCCAACTTGGGGCTTTACATAATTCCCTGCGGTCCTAGGGCAAAGAAACCTTGAACCTGATCACCACAAAGCTTAGCTCTTGCTACATGTTCGGGAAAGGGGACGTACGGAAAAGGTGTAACAAAAAGTAACCAATCTCTTGCGGTCAACAAACGCATTAAAAGTATTGTGTATGTTTGTGTATTGAATGATACTTTAATGTCTTCATTTATGCGTGTAAATGTGAACGTAATTTAATTTTGCACTGGAGGGCGACTTATCAACAGATTTCTTCTGAAAAAAGTTGTCAGATTTGGCATCTTTTCTTAATTTTGATTGGCAGAAAAGCACATGTTTCAGACATTTACCATGAAAACTGTAAGATACAACAACCTCTGTTTAAAATAATATCCAACAAGTTCTTTCAGGAAACACCTCACTGTATTATGATATATGTTACCATTTATTAAAAGACAGGAATATTATTTTAGACCAATATGAACAAAAATGAAACAAATACTGTACTAACAACGGACATCACCGTTTTCTTAGTGACTTCCTTCGGGACCATGTTAGCAATTGTTTTGTTTTATGATATTCTGGGACAATGTTCTATTCAAATAAGCATTTCCAATAGCAGGAGTATTTTTTATACCTCTATCACATCTCCTAGATGGCATTATATTTAGAAACTGCATTTTCATTTTGTACGGCACAACCTACAGTTTCATGAGAGCTACATCATGAGCTAAGACAATGACTCATTATTTGACTAACTTGCATTTGTTCGATCAAGATATAATCCTTATAAAGTAGACTGTTAAATATGTCCAAACCGTAGGACCAAGGATTCTGTGCAAGCGAACAGAGAGGAGAATATTTAAAGTGAACATTCAATTCTAGAAATGAGGACTACAGAATAGGCCTACGGTTGCACTCATATACTTGAAATACTAACATAGAACAATAACGTTTACACATTGTCATGGCTTAGTGACGTCAGTCTGAAAAGCATGAACATTTAAACGGTGTGAAATGAAAGCACCCCAGATTCTGACATTTTTGTTTCTGAGTTTCTTAACTTGAGGGACCTTTTCCGTCTCAGAACTCTTGAACTCTCTCCACATTAATCAGTCACAAAGGTGGGAAGGCGTAACCTAAGATCCGCCATATTGAATATTTTTGCTCATGAACTAATCAAGCATGGTACATATCGATCAATATACCGTGCTAATCGAACGAGGCCGAGTGCACTGGCGCGAAAACGCGAGATTATCGTCTGCCGCGTGTCGTGATTAGGGAAATGAAGATTAATTCGGAGTTCAAGTCATTTGAAAGTCGTATATCCTTGAAGGATGGATTCCGAAATTTGTCAACTCTGAAAGCGTCAGTATGTGAAGGAAGCTTTAGGCAGAAAGTTACTAGAAAAGGGGTTGACAGTACCCCTGGAGAGGTAATGAAATAGAGAGGTCACAATGGATCATAACTTGAGCACAAAATAGGTTAAACCGTAACTTCTTAATTTTGATAATTTAAGATATATTATTTTGCAAGGAGTATGAGCAGAAGTATTTGATAAATACATTTGTTTATAAGCGCTAGTGTTTCTTACAAAGACACAAAATAGAACAGTACTCCTGGTTATTTTTTCAGCTATATGTTATCTCAAGCAAGAGAGAAAGAGAGAGGGGGAATAGGGTTGGTACTTTGAAACGACATTTGCTCCGGCGACAATTGATCAGAGCTTTATTTAAAATCTAGGGTTAGGTTAAGGATTGCAATAGGGTTTTATGTTAGGTTTAGGGTAGGGTATAGTGTTAAACCCAGGGTTTCAGCTGGTCATTCCATTATAGTGTTAGGAATCTATTGAGGAGCACTTGACGTCGGAGCAAATGTCATGGACCCTTTTTAAAAAGCAATTATTTTTGGTTTTCATGACAAGATAGTGAAGAATGGGATGATAAAGATAAACAGTAAAACAAAACTATCCCATTATGACGTCATGAACAATACCTGCTTGATAGAACAGTTTCACACAGTGTATCTCCACAGTGTGAAGATAAGTTCGAACTGTGGAGACCTTGACAGTGTGACTGCTCACAACGTGTATACATGGTCAACTATATGCATACGGGACTGACACTGTTGAAGGGTGAAGGGGATTTCGCATAGCGTTCCACACTGTGAAACCCACTGTTAGACAGTGTGTTCTTCCCAGTAGGGATAGTGGCCGCTTTTGTGCTCTTGCAAGTACAGCGAAAGAAATTCTCATTGATCTTTAAGGCGCATAATGACCTAATGAGAGAGTACCCTAAAATGCTTGTCCTCATAAAAGTAAACAGGCCAGCGAATATCAAAACAATTACGTATGGAATCATATGCGGTTTGAAATCTTGCTTAATGGCTACTTAAAACCTTCTTAATCGTTAACTGGAGGGCTAATAACCAAACTAACCATGTCTACCAAATTGTATATAAAGTGCGAATGCCTTTAAGTTATCATTATCATGTCTATGATTTTGGGGGAACATATTGCGCAAGAATCTAAAAGGTCCCTACACAACGCTCCAAATTTTGCATACTTTCGAAAAAAAGACTTTAGGGTTGTACCACCTGTGACGATTCAGAATAACACCCGAAGTCAAGTTCGACTCAAAAACCCATATCAATTTCCACTGGCCGACCTTTGCAATCAATATAGCAGGACCTGTTTCATATCTGTTTTGATTGATCCCTGAAGCCCGTTTAGCCCTAAATGACTTGTCTTCCGCACCTCTCTCCCGGATCATAACAATATTGGAAATGCAATAAACAGCCTGGAATTCATCCAGTAGATGGACTAAAGGAATATTGCTGTCCGGGGTTCATGGTAATTTTGCCCTTCATCAGAATGAAACATCAACTACGTTCTTTTGATTCTTCTTGCATTCCAAATGAAATAAGACGGGTGTAGCATTTCGTATGCACATGATACCTGCTACTTTTCAACTGAAAAAATGATGGAAGATCTGACATTATCAAAATAAGCTCGTGGTAAATATAGATTTCATGAGGCTTAAACCAACAGTAGCATTCTAAAGAAACATCCATGAATTGGTTATAAAGTGAGAAGAAATTTCAGATGAACTTTTAATTCATGAAAACAACCTTAAGCAGAATATATCGCCTCCGCGAAGAAGGTCAATTAAAGGATTAAGATCGGCCTACATACCGCTAAAATGTAAAAGTTTGACAATGGTTGGTCTAGCAAAAGGACTCTTTTCTTTATGCATTGGGATAGGGCGTTATTTCCTGTCGTTCTTTATCTACATGTATGTTATTAGAATTGCCTTCTTTGCAGATACCTCCTCGTCGTCGCCATTATCGATATCTCCATCATCATAATCATCATCATCTTCACCATCATCGTCATCATCATCATCATCATTAACGTCATCATCCCCTGCTAGTAAGAACACATTATGTCACAGTATGTTCACAGCGTGGAAAACAATGTGAAATCATCTTCAATATACACTCACTTTTGAGCACCTTCATAATCGCTATGATCGATATTAATCTGATTAATTATCATCATGATCACTGTCAAGATGGAATGATAGTATCAAATGTAATATAAACTTACCAATTCATCTTCTGAGCCTTCGTTTAGTATTGCCTTTTCCTTCAGTACAGAGTGCATGCTGTAACGAAAAACGAAACAAAGAAGATTAACGAAAATCGCTGGAGAGGAGGTTAAGTACAACAATTAACGGTTATAGCAATGCATATGATGTTTGATGAATCACCCTTCTGTTATCTTTTTTTAACATCATGTTTGTAATACATATATATTTTCTAATGTGAAACTTAATTGTGAAAACAATTCACTTATGAATAATTCATTAAATCGTGTAATAGTGTTGAATGAGCCCTCGACAGATTTGTTAATTCAATGCTAAATGTATTTTTTGGACATTTTCTATACTCGTACTGTTCGTTTCGTTGTAATGACTATTATCTTGAGAACAAATGAATTACGCAGCTATATATTTTCTTACATTTTTCTTCAGTCTGCGAATATCACAACATCGACTCATTTCTTCGTTTGTGATAATGCTTTTGGCGAGAGGGTGATAACTGGCTTGAGTTACCAGATGAGAAAATATAAATCAACGATGAAAGAAAACTGTCACCCTAAATCGGAAAGCTGTTAAGGAATGGAAAAATCCCCGCCTAACATTTGATAATTATTCAACAACAAAACAATGGGTCATTGATTTTATTTAAAGTCGTATCTAGAATAATTGAGCAGTTGAGCGAATCATATGTTGGGGCGATAAGTAAGGACGAAATGCCATCGATAAATTAAGCAATTCCCACAAATTTCCGCGATGACGCAGTACTAACGATTGTCCTGCAAATATAGGCAAGAATAACGCATGAAACCCGAGATATTTAGCTTCTTTACCGGGGCATATTATTAGGAGAAGGTGTTTCCTACTCCCGATGAATGAAGCATTTCATCTCGTATAAGGTTTCCTTCTTTGTACAATAAATCACGGTCGTTCGGATACATCACATGCCAAGAGTTCCGCACTTCCTTTCGCCCCTGTTTTTACCCATATCAGTGAATGTCCTTTCTTTTGTGAAACTATGGACATGGTGGAGATCGATAGTACAACCTCCTTGGACATTATTTGGACACTGCTGTAAGAAAACTTTGCTGTAAAAATAGCAGAAAAAATAGTAAAAAATATTGGTGAAGGTTTGAGGAAAATCCGTTAAAGAGTAAGAAAGTTATTAGAGTTCAAAATTTTGGATTTGTGACGTCATAAACGAGCAGCTGCCCCATGTGTTATGTAATATAAAATGTATGAATTTCAAATTTGGTATGGTTCCTGATGACTTAATTTTGTTTTCTTTTCATGATCGGGTGTGAAACGATTTGTCTATTGATATACAAAAGTTACAGTGAAAACCATTTTCAATTTTCTGAGAAAATGACATTTCATTGATTTTTTACCATTCGCTATGTAGGGATGCTGCTCGCATGTGACGTCACAAATCAAATAATTGAAATTCTAATAACTTTTTAATTATTTGATGAATTTTTCTCAAACCTTCGGCAATATTTTTTATTATTTTTTCTGCTATTTTTACAATAAACTTTTTTGTCAGGGTCAACTTCCCCTTCAAGGTCTGTAACTCCAAGAGATTTTGATATTTATCGTACGTTCTTGAACAAAGTATTGTCGTATTCTAACCATTTCTGAAATCGATTATGCAGTACATTCTATATTATTTATTTACCGATTCCAGGGTAATTAGCAACAGTTCCACCACGAGAATGATGACATTCTAAAAGAATGTTTGATACAGCCGATCTCAACATGGCTTCGGCATTTCCGTATAATCCAAACATCATTTTACATCATGAAGACAGTTATGCAATTGAATTTCGAATATTTGACAATGATGTATCTATATAAAGAAATTTGATGGATATATCAACCATTTCTTATATTTTGAAATGACCTTGACTGCTTTGAAAGGTTAATATTGTATACTCCCCATTTTACCTAGCAACAAAATTGAATTAGTGATTATTTCTGTAATTTTACTCTGCAGTATGTATTTTGACATCGCGATTCTCGGCGATCGCATATGACAGTGTCATTCTTCACATCCTTGGCAGCAAAATCCTGTGGTCGAATATTGCTATCTTTATATTTCTTTTTTTAAATATGTATTCATATACGTAGAGTGAAATTATACCCGATACCATTTAAATATAAAATGTGTCCTACTGTGTTTCCAAAGTAGCATGTTGCTTTTCTGTCCAGTTTTAAAGCTTGTGTATAGTTTTGGTAAATCCACCAAAATGCACCTATCACTATTCCAATTCATTGCTAGCTAATATGAATGGATATGCCCTATAACAGTTATGATGGGGAGGATATGAAATGAAAATGTGTTTTACAGGATAAATTTTGCGATTTTACATGGAAATTTAACTCTATCGGGTCACCCGATCAAATTAAAATATCTGCGTGTTTTTGTCTTTCAATTAAATCCTATTCCAAATCATGGAATGGGCTGAAACTTTCAAGATATGTTCTTTGTCTGTAACTTTTGGATATCTAATCACTAAATTTATAAGATAAGTGCTTGAATACCCATTTTTTTAATTTAAAACAAGCATCGCCGAGAGAGGGCGCTATATATCCAAGATTTGAATATTTGAAATTTTCTCAGAGAAGTGCAGTTGGAAAAATATCTAACGGTCTCTACGCTTCAGTAAGACTGTCATATTAGATGATATTCGATTATCAATCACATTATTGACCCTTTACCAAAGCTATACACAGGCTTTAAGGAATTAATCCCTACATGGGCGTACAGATAGGGGGCTTTTTTATGACCAAGACAAAACAAAAGAGAAAAGGAAAGTAATATGGGTAAGGTATGATAGTATTTTCTGAATATTCAATTGTGTCAAAATTTATCACAGACTTGGATTTTCGTATCAAAAATGCTGATTTGCTCGCTTCGCTCCTCGCAACATGAAAAAAGTGTTGCGCGATACGCCAAATCGAGCCACCATATTTTTTTTCGTTCTGCCATTGAATTCATATATATATATATATAGAGAGAGAGAGAGAGAGATCTAGTTTCTCCTTAACCCAATGTTAGATCATTTTTAACTCAGATGTTAACTTAGATTGTTTTAAAACATGGTTCAAAGTTGTTTTAAAAGTAGATGGCCTAGTCATATTATGTGCGCAAATCATATACCATATTCTATTATTGTCATCATCATCAGTGGTAGTATTAGTAGTTGAAGTAGATGAAGTAGTAGTAGCAGTAGTAGTAGTAGCAGTAGTAGTAGTAGTAGTAGCAGTAGTAGTAGCAGTAGTAGTAGTAGTAGTAGTAGTAGTAGTAGTAGTAGTAGTAGTAGTAGTAGTAGTAGTAATAGTAGTAGCAGTAGTAGTAGTAGTAGTAGTAGTAGTAGTAGTAGTAGTAGTAGTAGTAGTAGTAGTAGTAATAGTAGTAGTAGTAGTAGTAGTAGTAGTAGTAGTAGTAGTAGTAGTAGTAGTAGTAGTAATAGTAGTAGTAGTAGTAGTAGTAGTAGTAGTAGTAGTAGTAGTAGTAGTAGTAGTAGTAGTAGTAGTAGTAGTACTAGTAGTAGTAGTAGTAGTAGTAGTAGTAGTAGTAGTAGTAGTAGTAGTAGTAGTAGTAGTAGTAGTAGTAGTAGTAATAGTAGTAGTAGTAGTAGTAGTAGTAGTAGTAGTAGTAGTAGTAGTAGTAGTAGTAGTAGTAGTAGTAGTAGTAGTAGTAGTAGTAGTAGTAGTAGTAGTATAGTAGTAGGAGAAATATCATTATCATTCCAAACGGGAAGACCATTTGCATGGAGATAATAAGGAGGTACTTTTTTCGGCTTTTAAGCTTGGTCAAGACTAGGTTCGTGGTACCTATCTTGTACAGGTGAAACGCCGGAGGTGAATTGCTCCGCCAGGCGTCGACTGGGCGAAAGTTGAGACCTGGGATAGAGCCGAGTTAGCTGCGTCCAACTAACCATGCTCTAATACAAATAGAAACCTTGTCCGGGAATCAGCAAATTGAAGATATAGGAGGAGGAAGAGGAGCAGGTGTAAAAAGTAACATATTCGATGAAGCAGAAAGAAAAGGACTAGAAGCGGAATAGAATGAGTAGAATTCATCATGGAGCCTATACTCCATGTTTTACCAACCCGGGGATTTTCGATGTGGGTCCAATCGAGTCTGAATACAGATCGAGTTATTGTCGATCGCCATAGATAGATTTGAAGACTTAGAACGGCTGAAATAATGAAACATAAAGATGTGCTAACAATCGTAAGTAAACTTTGTCGACATGTTGGATTATATGTAGGTCTACTTGCATACGCAAAACCCACATCAAAATGGAATGATGCCTCATGCATTGAATGGATATAAACTGAGTTCATGCTTGGCGCGTCGTGGTCTAGTAGTTCTGACTTTCGTCTTATAAACAGAGAGTCGTAGGTTCGAATCCTAGCCACGGCGTGTTTCCTTCTGCAAGAAATTTATGCACACTGTGCTACACTCGACCCAGGTGAGGTGAATGAGTACCCGGTAGGATTAATTCCTTGAATGCACGAGCGCTGAAAGGCAGATCGAGCTAAAGCCAGGGTAATAATGATAATGATAATAATTATAATAATAACAACAATAATGCGTCTAGAATAGATTGTTTCTAGATAAATTGTGCTGTACAATTCCTATTATTGATATCATAATTATTAATGTTATCATTATTATCATCATCATCATCATCATTAGGAATAAAATAAAATGTACATAATAAGCTATATTAGGAAGTAGGTGATCATTCTTGGTACACAAAATATCATGCACAAAGCAATGTTTGGTTAAAGTAACGTCGCGCTATACTCAAAGGGAAATGGCCTAGTGCAGTTTAGTTTAGCGACGCCAAGTTGCACCTGACGAATTAATGGTTTAGAACTAGGATAAACTCAGCTGGCGCATCAATGCGAAAGCCAAAAAATGTTACTCATCTATTAATTGTTGCAGTGTATTTGATATATCGCTTCGCTCGCAACGACGGTCACAATTTGACAAATTCAAATAATGATAGAATACTGATTCATCATTAGCAAGTTTAAGAAGGTTTAGTACAGGACTCTGGGGCAAGTGGGAAAATAAAACTATGTTCAATGAACTGGATTAGATGAACGTAGCGGATTAGTTCAATTCCCTCAGCAAGGCGGATTGGTATTCATGAGGCGGGTGTATGCAACATGTTCGAGTGCCTGTAGAAATTGAGGTTGACTTCTACGCACAGCGAGCGAACATAAAAACTCAATTCAAACTGATCAGAAGTAACATTCCAGAACCGTCTCGAATAAATCCAGCATGCTTCCGTAAAAAGAAAAGGCTAATTAATTCGCACATTCTAACTAAAATCGCTTGTCTTTTTATAAAGACTTTGGCGAATGTACACCATATTATTACCAACAGCCTTTCAAGTTGAAAATCGATATTTAGTAGATTTCCAGTGTTACTGAATATGAAATCTGACAACCGTTTCGAAACATAACTGAAGATTAATGAATTGTCAGTATATCATTGTATTTTACTGAACAAAATCCACATAAAATCAGAAAATTAATTTTTCGAAAATATCGTAACCCGCAAGACAGATAAGCGTATCGATTGTAACAGTGCAAGTCTTGTCGCACATAGCAATGCTCTAAAAACACCGCATCGTCGTGTCTTCCGCAACATCATGTTGGAATGTAAGCATATTTCAGTCCCAACTGAAAGCAATTAACACAGCACTGACATTTGACATAATCCACACGCTTTCACAAAACACATATTTCCTTAATTACCTATAATGGTTCCAAATTTTGCCAGCGTTCATTTTAAGATTGGCTCCTCTATACGTCACACGATGAATTCTGAGTTATATCCGTCTGTAGGATTTATCGTAATTGATAGATTCGGAATTAGAGAGAAGGATTAAGTGACGGCAGTCCTTGATTAACTCCAAATTCAAACAATTATTCTGCAGAGGATTGTTTTTCATATGGACAGTGCGATCCCCACATTCTATTAATCTGGGCACGCGTCACATGTTGTTTTGGCTGTATTTTTGTATACATTTAGACAGTATAATTTAAGCATCCCAAGGTTTTCCCTAATCTTCGAGTTTTTATATTTGTAGAAAGAGAATATGAAATAATAGCTCAACTTATTGCAGTATTTTTGTGGTAATTTGAATCACAAGGTTTCTCCTAATCTTTGAGAATTAATATATATAAAGAGAATATAAGATCTTGATGACCTCTAATGCTAGAGATAAAGATTGAGTTCGTATCAAAATGAACAAATCGGTCGACTTTTTTTTACAATATGAATTAATGTTCACAATTGCGTATAATCGTGACACTAGCGACTTTATTCTTGTCTATTGATACAGTTGGTCGAATACCTAGAAGGAAAAGCATTCATTCGATTCTCACATTTACAAAAATGTTATATGGCGGATAACTTACGTCTCTTCATTGGCGAGTAGTATAGTCATTATTGTAAACAAATATACATTCTCGTTCAATGGTAAAATTCAAATATGCACAGAACACATCGTTTGTACCATGTCAAACTTGACAGATATGCAGAACATTGGCCATAATTCACTTTTATATTCTTATTAGGGTCTGATTTATCAATGAAAGGTAGAAGTATATCATACAATTCAAAGAAACCAAATAATTATCCACTTCTTGTTTCATCCCTTCCACTTGTTAGATAGGGAAGTATTATGGTTCATCTTTACATAGCTAAGTCAGGCAGCACCAATTCCGTTGGTCAAATAAAACATATTTGCTCGCCCCTCTAAAGCATTCCACCACGGTCTGCCTGAACCCTTATCAATATTGAATGTAACATTCATTTTTTTGTAGGAGGAATATTCAAATAGAAAAGTCTTAACTCTTAACCTCAATATAGATTTCCGGGCTTGCCATCACGGGACCTTCCACATAGAGAGACACAAGATGATGTATCATTTAATTACTGTATAATACGCTTTTACTCTAGTAATTGAGAATAATGATGTAGATGCTAATCTAAAATTAGATTGAAATACGAATATATGAAAAAGGGTTCAGTCTCCTAATTCAGTTGAAATCGTCCTTGATTATTAAGTGATATATGGCATTGACATTAAGTAAATGACAGAGAAAGAGGAATGGCATGCAAGGTAAGAGACTGTGTTTGGATTTCGGGATCAATATGAACGAAATGATTTAGCATTGGAATAATCCTTATTACCACGACAAATACGTTTACGGTACTATCGAATAAAGCGGGACACAGAGAGAAATGTGGAACAATGTTTTAGTGGCCAAACTCATGCGAGTGTGTTCTTCACAGGAAAAGATAAATTAAATGTATTTTGGTTTAAGCGTGAGTATATCTAAGATACTCACTATCGATTTTGAGTATATTAATGCTTTAGGAACAGAACTGTTTTTAATCATACTTATATTTCAAGACGTTTTTAAGCGATTACTAGCTGTAGACCTCGACCCGTATCATTGTTAAACTTCTGTACCTGTTTGCTATTTGAGAACGGTGTTCAGATCCGAAACTGGTAACGTGGACATTTCGTTCTGGAATTTGATATTTCAAATTATCTTTATTGCTTATCAAACACCAAAACCTGTTTTCATATTTTGAGCAACACATTGCAATTGAATCGATCTTGAATTTTCTACCGTATCTAGATATTCCAAGCGTTGCCATGGGAACCCATCCAGCTGTACAAACGCGTATTGTCTTGGGTACATGGTCACACAGGTGTGAAACGTGGCGCACTGGGCAGTGACGACTCCTTGAAGAAAGGAGTATAGTCAATGATAGATCTCTATGATCATAGGAAGTGATGTTGAAAAGCTAGGAGTGTTTAATGGGGAAGGGGGCACTCCCTATCGCGTAAGGGGTAACTTCATGATGTTTTCAGGGAAATGGGTGGGGAGCAAAATGAACATAAATCACCCTAAAATATGTTTAATAGCTCAAACATAATTTTCCGAAGACCAAGCATTTTTTTATATAAATTTCAGTGGATAACTTTTCAAAGACGTACACACACAATCACGATCATTCTATCTACCATCGTTTTTCTCCCTCTCCTCTCTCTATTCCTCAGCCGCAAAAACACATATCATTATATATTACAGGTATGAGATAGGAGAGAATTTTGGTAATGAGAATGGGAATATAATTTCGGCCAAGATACCCAACAGATGGCTGGACCTGGTGGCCAAAATGGAAACACAGTTATGTGCGAAAATGTCCATTGCCGCCCATATCATTCAAGTGCCCCCATATATCTGTGAAACGTAGCCCCCGGCTATGCTATCATCAGTAGATAACAAACTGGGATGACCAAACTCGTATTGATTTTTTTGTATTGGTACAATATCGGTCTGAAATTGTGACACCTCGGGTGTATCCACGTAGGACGAATATGAATTTAGAAGAGTTGATTTACAAAACAAGACCGGAGTCATGGATTGAGTTTGAAACATCTAGATAATATTCGCGTAAAGAAACGAATAGTATTCACTTTTAATTAACCTTGAATGATAAATTGACTCTGAAAAATTATTTAGCATTATTTTTAGTGTAAACTTGCTGACAACTGCTACTTATTTCAGTTGTATTGTTTCGGAGGTGACATGATATATTGATATTGATGATTTTTCACTTTTATTCAAATCCAATTCAACAAAGGAATGGCAAAGAAATACATATGCCGTCATTAAGTGATTTAGAGACAAATTACAGGTCTGGAATAGATGTATGAAAAAGTATAGCATTATTTGATACCGATTCTTACCTTCCGCCAAACTGGAATTATAATTCTAAATCGTGTATCTCCAAAACTTGGGTAATTTGCAGGAGAATATAGATACATATATATATTGATTTAAAAAGTTAAACGATGTGGTTCACATTAAATAAACCGATGTTTTATTCGAAACCCATCCGCGTTTTATCACAAATGAGTCTAAAAGGGTTTTCAGCTTTAATAATTCAACATGATCATGCGTTAGAAATAATTACCCACAATGCACATCTCTCTCGAGACGGTGTTAACCTACAAATAAATGTATCTCCCCGCTTGATCGCTTAACAGTGAACATTCACCAGCAATAAAAACATGCAAATATTCAGTTACGTTTTGTTTGCCATCCAAGAAAACCACCCGAGTAGAAACATTCTCTGCACTTGAACTTTTGGTGACATATTAACGTACATGTATATTTTTTCTTATCCTGGAACAAATACAACCGATCTGATGGAGTAACAAAGTCCATTGAGAGTCTACATGCATCAAACATACATATATCTGCCAACAAACCATTTATCTATTTTTTATCCAACTCGAACTAACTTTATGTGCATACTACAAGCCACGCATAATCTTAATATGGATGAAGTTTTAACATCCATTTGCCCTCATTTTCATCTGATTCAACTCGAACTTATCAATGTGTGTGTGAACTGTCCCCTGTGAATCATTTTTAGGAATGTGTGTTGTTTTTTTTTATGAGAAGCCCCCCTCCCCTCAAAAAAAGCTTTCACTCCAAAATGAAGGTGAGTTTGATCAGAAAAATATTGACACGCAAATACGCAGCAACCCCCCCCCCCCCCGACAAACCTTTCAGCACCCCGCTTCCAATAGGTATGTGTGTGAACTACACGTTATCGTTTTCGTTCATCATGGCTTTAAAAAGCCACTGCCTGGTTTTCATATACTTAATATTGAAGTTCTAGAAATTTCATGTTATCTTAACACTATCTTTTACTAGTTTCACAATGAAACCATGCATTGATATAGCCTCCGGGGAGGTAAGAATTGTGTTAGCGCAATTTTTTATCAAAGCAAGGATGCGTGGTACCCAAGCTGAGTGGGTACTAATCCCCTCTAATTTCCAGGCTAAGGAGATTTTGATTTCATAAATTTCTTAAATTATGGAGGAAGTCTCTCAAAATATGACAAACAAAATTTAAGAAGATTTCGACGTGTTATATCCATTGAGGAGATTTTCGCTATTTCTACTCTCTCCTCATTTCATTGCGGCGTCTGTATTTTAATGGACTGCCTACGCGATGATGCTTTACTTGATCAAAAGAGCATTCGTGAATGTGATGAAATTCATTTGAATACGAATTCCCCTCTCAATTGATCCATCCCATATTGTCTCTTTTTCTTGCGAATTTGTCAAAATATTGTGGAAGAACTGTTTGTCTGGTACATGGTGTATACTACGAAGTTTCAACTTCATACAACTACTATTACCATGAAACTTACTCCAGGCCGACAGCTATAAGAGTACATTTACCAATGGCATACATTTCGTCGGATTTGAGTAAGTTATGTCATTCGTCTCATGATGGGAGCAACACTCTTGAATCAAGAATTGAAGATTAAAAATGGAAATTAAATCACCCCCCCCCCCCTGATTTATAGCTTCACAGTTTTAACCTATGACGTGGTTAGAATTATCCCATATACAAACAATTTCCACACTTTTAATGCAACAATTTTACCTCGTAGAGTAACGATTACGTCCGTCATTTGCAGAGTGGTTACTTTTTGGTAAGGCTGTACTATGATACATTTTCAGTATATATATATATATATATAACATAGTTCCCACAACTCACACTATACGGCGGTTCACGCCATAGTTTAGAATGTGATTCGACGATCGCTTTACAGAATTGTTAGATTGAAATGCATTGATTATAATTTAATGAAATCGAGCTCGACCTTCATATTCGTAATACATTCTCACTTTAGTATTTGTACCCCATCATGCTAAATGATCTCTAATCGTATTAAAAAGAAATTACCGTTTGAACCTACCATACTCTTATACCAAGGTCAAACCTGCTCCTATTCTAAAGACATCTTGCTTCACATGAATTTTCACTAGCGGGCTTTTGCTCAACGACGTATCAATTTATTCAAAAGAAATGTAAGGGCTCGTCATACGCCTGCGTCGCTGACAAGCCCTTTTATTTCTAACAAATAAATTCAAGAAAATGCCATTCTTAATATGAAAAATTTAATTCTTGATAATTATAAAGAAATATCATTCTTTATGTTATGAATTGTATTTCATGACATGAATGAATATGAAATTAATAATGAAATTGCTTGTCATATGCATGTGCCGCTGAAAGCCCCATTTGCAGCTGCGCGAAAGCTCGCGATTAACAATATTATACCTTAGCAATATTGATATTATCTTAATACCATGGAAGGAAAACCCGTTGAACTTCGGTTGCCGCAGTTTTTCTTTTCTAAATAGAAATGTCTTCATATGTCATTTTCTTACTTCAGTGGATTTGTTCCTTTAATTTGCGAATTATGTGTTGTATTCTGGATTTCATTTAGTAAATGCAATGCGCTACATTGATTTTTTTTCTTCATTTTATGATGTATATAAGATAATAATAATGTGATTATAAAGCGCCAAAACCACTCTGTAGAGTGATCAAGATGGCATTTGATGAAAATCAAATGTAAAAAGGTTGAAATGGGGTTCGCCTAGGTTTTATTTTTTATGCACTTGTGACTGTCATTAAGGTGTGCATTATTAATACAACTTGAGGTAGCATTGCTTAGGGATTAAGAATTCAAGTTCAACTCCATCATGTCAATCGTAACGAACTTTCAATAAAATCTGTCAAACGCACTTTTAAAAATAGAGGGGAGGTTTCTGTTTTATATTTAATGAAAAGAATACCATACGATCGGAGCTACGAGATATCGATTCTGATTTTCTGACGTAATCAATGTTATTTCCGAATTTAAGCTTCAATCCGCAATTCAATTTACGATGCTATCTCATCCGATGGAATATATTCGGTTTCAGGCGGAGCGTCTGGCATAAAAGAATGTTCACTCTAGAAACATGCATCCAAAAACTTTGTCGAGTTTAAAGATAAAATGATGCATTCTCTAAAGAGAGAGCGGACGCATGAAAAAGTTTAAGGCTATAATAAGGTTGTACGTAAAAAAAACTTATCACTCTGTAAATTGTTATAACAGAACATTTTCTACAATTTAAAACAACATACCTATTTTAAAGGGGAAATGTACTGCAGGATATTGAAAATATTTAATAGGAAATATATATACATTTCCAAAACTTTAGAAGATGGAAATAAGCAGTAAGATTACAGATTACAGGTGTCCTTGGGACGCCGTCGCTTAACTTTTTTTCTCCCCCTTTTTGTGGGGGGGGGGGGAGGCGGGACAATGTTTAGACATAGGAAAGCAAATAATAAAATTCAACAACATTGACATGATTTTTTTTGCAGAACAGGGATAAAAATTAGATTATTCAAGAGTATCAACATTTTGTATTTTCTTTTGTACTGTATTTGTTACACCAATGTGGAACACAAATGCACGTTAATGAATATAAAGAACTAGATACGAAGTTTGTCTATTCATAGATAGAGGTTGTAGTGAGGTTCTCATTTAATTTTTTTCTTTCAATGCGATCCTATTTCAAAAAATATCGTTTAATAAGTCACTATTATTTTCAGAACCAAGCAACATCAGTATACTCTGCAAAATTTGGGCATTGGTGTTACTATCTTCGAACGCTTCCCTTTCACGAATCCTTATTTGAATAACCGCTATGATCCACCATGACGATTGAAAATAAGAAGTCACCTTTAACGCTTTTCACGGGGCATTGTCCTCTTAAGAGGTCATTTCCTTTATTGGGACCTTCAAGTTTCGTGTAATAGTCTTGATACATTTTTGTTTAAATAAAACTACAAAATATATGATTAACATTTATGATGAATTTTGATAGCCATTCGATTTTTATGGGAAACAAAATTATTTGGACGTAATTTGTGATTTCTCTATTCCTGTCAAAATGTTGCTGCATTAATGTTGCGAAGAGTTTAAAGGTAAGACGAATATGTGATCGTTATATTTAGTATATGTCATAGGACTACAAAATACAGCATTCTGATTAAAGAAATTGGACTTTTTGAGCAGTTCTGGACTCCAGATGATGCCATTCAATGTTACTATGGCATTTCGAATTCAATGTGTCTTATCATTTTAAAGGCATACCTTTAAAACACCACCTTTTTCTTAAAGATCTGTTTGCACGTGACGAATCAATTTCTGCCAAGTTTTTATCAAAGTGCGCTGACCCCAATGGGTAAAGTGTTTTTAGTTAATAAAATGTACTGGTTCCTCCAGCAATAAGCTATCAATAGGAGGGTTTGGGAGAAACCCCTAACTATCCTTTAAGCCTCGTCGGAAAGAAGCATTACGATACAAACCAATAACTGTCTAAGTACATTCAATTTCAAGTAGCTATCAAGAGGGTAAATGCAAAGCTGGGGGGACCTGGGTAAAACGTAGGGACGGGTTAATGTACAAGGATGGTTTATGGAGACGCAAGATAAAATGGTTCAGAAATGGAATAGATTGTGGTATAGGATGTAAAGATGAAACTCGGGAGCCCACATCCTCCGAATAGATTGGACATAGCGCGATGTGGGTTAGATGGTGCTTAGAAGAAACGAGGAAAGGAACCTGTGATGAGATTTTTTGTTCTCTTTTTTTCCTTCCGTCCATGCTTGTTTGTTGGATGGTGGTGATTCTTTTTTTCGTGTTTGTTAGGACAGCCATGTCTCATGCGATGGAGCCGCGAAATAGGCGAGGTGAACCCTAATAAAACGCCTGAGTTGATATCGGGAGCGGGATGAGGAAAGATGGAGGAGACGAATTGATGGGTAGGAAATGTGAATTTGGAGGATGCTTAATTGAGAGGCAGGTGCGGGATGGTGACTTCACCCCTCACAGACAAACAACGTGTCCTCCAGAACACAGACAACGACCCCCTCATACCGCCATCATTGTATACGTCGTAAATAAAAAAATAATATGAGGCATAATTAAAAAAGGTGAAATGCGAATCAGGGAGGAATAATTCGTCAATAGATATTTGGGAAATGAGTAATGATCGGGGGAGGAACGACCACTGACGACATACTTTTTGAGGGAATCGAATACGGGAAGTGAATGAACAAAAAAAGAGAATAGTGATGGAAACATGGATAAAAGGAAAAAGTAAACAAATAATAGAGAAGCGTGGAAGGAAAAAGAGAGATAACGTGATTGTGTGTGTGAGTGAGGGAGGGAGAGAGATAAGAGAGTCAGAAAAAGTCACTGTGTATATAAATGAGTAAAAACAAGATAATGTTATCTAACGAGCAAAGGAAAAGACACACACACACACACATATATATATATATATAACTATCGACAGGCCATTAACATGCCGTCTAGAATTTAAAAGAGTCATAATCTGCCACAATAACGCTCATTAATAAATGGAGGAATTTAATACAAGGCACTGAATAGCTTGACATGTTATAAGCCTGTGTGCCATCACCATTTAAACAATACTAGCTACTATTGCTTTCGCTGAATTACTCCAATTCGGCTATTCTATTATCCAGCTCGATAGCTGGAAACTATTATTGACATTGACAGTGCATTATATTTGTGACAATACAAAACATATTTTTATTGTAATGCATTTTAATACGCTTCGGGCGATGCATTTCATACATTAATCTATCACATTCCACTTTCAAACGACGAAGACTACTATTAATGCCAACATGTTATACAATCTATATTATAAGAAACGAAGCGATACAACATATTTACGTTTACAATTTTAACGATTATCCATTCTTATCTATAATTTTAATCCCAAGGTTCATTGTAAATCGTTCATGATAGAAATGAAATTGTGCATGGATGGCCATGGTGTCTGTAATGGCACCCATAGCGAAGCAAATTACAACCTTGAGATGCGTAATGCAGAGATACAGAGGAGTAGAATTCGGAGGGGTCACAGGAAACATACACCCCTGGACATTTCATACCAAAGTAAAGACAAAATGAAGGAATAAGGAGAGAAGGATAATAAAAGAACAGGAATAAGACAACAAAAAAATACGACAACCCAACTTACTATTTTCCTCAATAATCTCCTTACTGTGGCTGTCGGTTTCCTTCTACAAAAATGGGACCTATTCTACTCTAATGCACAGAGATTTGATCTAGGACCATGAAAGCATGTCTTACAATTTAAGTGTTGATAATTCGTTTAACGTCTACCACAAGAAGGCAAGCAGGCGTGTTACGATAAATCAGTTTCGGGCGACTGCTAGAGCGATGGAATGGCTTGGGCGAACATGCTCTGGGTATTAACTAATATCTAAAGAAGATGACGAGTTAGTCGACACTCTTTCTTAGCACATGGGCGCTTGTACACGACAATATATGGCACCATTAATGAGCTTTAGAATTTAAACATTTACTAGCTTCCCACTATAATGATTGGCGCCACAATTGACATGAATGAAATTATGGTGTGAATATGAAAGTTTTCATTCGTTTTCGATCGTGGGAATCGCCACGAATGGACAAAATATATACGGAAAATCACTTATATGAACGTTATTACCAGTTTACTAGACTAGATGATTCGGGCCAGTTTTGCAGATGGGTCATTATCCCTCAGGAAATAAGCTTGATCTGGATCATTTTAATAAATCAAAATAAAGACGGAATTCGTTTACAACTTGTCGTCACTTTGCGAATCGTACACTGCACATGTTGCACGATCTCCAGGCTTGACGGAACTTCCAATAGAAATGTTCTCTTGACTAAAAGAAGACCTAGAAAACAACTCTAGTGTATCACACACCCATTGGTTGAACATGTTGAAAATGGGTGAATTATATACTGCAGCCCAATATTCCCACTTGAAAAGAGTGTAAGCACGCTTGTCGTTCCATTCTCATTTCCATCGGGATCATGTTCTTTCCTCTTTCATTTGAATCACCTTGTGTGAAAGTCCTATCCTCACTGGGGTTTTTCTTCTACAAATTCCTCTTTTACCTCAAACCACCCGCCCAATCAGGAGAGTAACCCCAAATACCACTCATCACATTTCCTTGGTATTTCTAGCAAGGCAACAACCATAAAACACTGGTCAGCGTAACGACCACGGCACCTCCATTTGGCGTTTAACATGGTTAAAGGTGACATCTTTCTTGTATTCTTCTACCCAGCGCGTTCTGGCTCTCTACTCTTTCTCCCTAAACCAAGAAAACACCATAAAGTCCCACCAACAATAGGAGCCAATGACTGATTTTGAAACATTATGACCAGTGACCAGTGACCAGTGACTAATCCAAAGTGATCTTAACAAGACATGTGAAATGAACGCCGAAACACTTTGATGCCTACGTTAAGAATACTACCGGGATGGAATAGGGAATTTCTTTACTAATAAAAGTTCATCTATCGTAGTTCTTTATAATGTGACATTTATCTTTTATACGTCACCAATGGGATACCCTGTGGCATAAAATGGCTTCGTAAACGGGTTTATCGTTCCAGACATGACTAAAGTAAGCATCGGGACTGCATCCCTAGAAAGAACAACTCTAATGGCTCCATTTCCGCCAGTTCTTCTTTCACAGTCAAGATTTTCAGAAGATACTATGCAAAACGCTGCAGTCACACCCACGAAACCGATTCCAAACTAACCGATGGCATGTCTTCGGGTATAAAGTAATATAGCTCTGGTCGATATCGAGTCGGCTTCACCGGTGTGGCAGTGGTCTAAGAAATGAATACTAAATCTTCCTGAGCTTGGAGGCTTTTACTTTAATAAGCATGATAAGTGAAAACGATACGCGTGGACACTTGTTTTTTGGAAGACTGGGAGTCCATGTATTCCTATCTCTCCGTATTGTATCGCCTTTTCGACAAAATATGAAATCATAATTCTGCCCTAGGGCTATCAAAACATACCAAAAGTCAAACACGATAAAGAAAGACAGTGTTTTGTTGTAACATCGAGGGACGGAATGTTTTTTTTTCCTGATAAAACGGCAATTTCAGGAGCTATGTAAGCTATATTTGATATATTTCATTGAAAGTAGTTAAGCATAATGTATGTAGAGAAACCCAGGGTAGAGAAGATGTTGTATATTATGCTTAAATATCCGGACATCAGACCTTCCCTATCCGACAGTATTGTTCTGTTTTGGACCAATGTGAAAACTTTGAAGAACTTTGAACTGGCGGGTTCCACGCTGGTTCGGTCAATCTTTTCAAACAAGTTAAATGTATTCATATTATATTGGATGGCGCAGAATGGAATACCAGAAATATTCCAAGAGTTTGGAAAAATATTCCACGACTCGCAGATAAGTGGATTATTGGCCCTAGCCAGTGAAATATGTCTGGTATTTCATAAAATAAAGCCATCTAATATAATCATTATCATCTATCCTACCTCCCCCCCCCCAAAAAAAAAAGAGAGAGAGAGAGAGCAATCTGATTGAACAAGTCATAGATCACTTATCACATTGACCATTATCACTTCATAGGATCAATTTAGGTCGTCGACATGCGACTTGCAGGTAGCTCATTATGACGTCATCAAGCGTGATTGTGCTCTATACTGCGCGTCTCATTGCTTTCATTGTTGTACGCATTGTGGATTTCACGCATTCGCGCATGCGCACTTAACTGTTGAATATGCTCTCATATTCAATAGCAAATTTTGTACAGGAGCCTTTGAGATATTCGTCGGATTTCTGTCTTTTTAGGAATACGCTCTAATACAGCACGGGCAATCGATCGATTGATTTTAATTGATTTTGATTTATTTTAATGCAAGGCTGAAACACTATAGACTATGAAATATACTCAAAGGGAGTGTGCCAATGTGCACGAGGAAGTTGCTAATATACTCGAACCTTAATACTCCCAAATAGTCGCTATTGATCTTATTTAATGAAAACACTTTCAATCAAGCATTTTTATTGATTTTTTTTCTGTTGCTTCTGCCTATGATATTTACACGATAAACTTTGGCTTGATTTGTGCAAATGAGCCTTAAAATTAGCTCATATTTTGCATTTCTTATTCTATTCATTTATTTCATTACTCTGAAGAAAAGTGAAAGTGAATTATTTCAACATCGGAGGGACTACTTAAAATTAACCACTTTACTACATCAAGGAAACCTTATAATATTACCGTTGAATGAATTTCTCCATTTTAACCGGTGAAACTGTAGAAAAAAGATTTTTAAAAATACGTGTGATACTCTAGTACAGCTTTATGAAACATCGGCACGAATCCCATTCATTTCAAAGAAAGAAAGCGTTGACGATACCGAATATTGTCTGGTCTGAATGCACTGATGCTTATATTGCATTTCAGAAATACTAAATATCAGATAATCAAATAGTCCAGAGAAACTCGTATATACTAATAGGACATGGACAAACCTTTGGTCCTATATTCAAATCGCTTAATGGGACGTATATTTTTTTTTCCAACACGAAAATCAAGCCGCGTCTGTCAGCGGAGTCATGATTGAAAACAAGAGTGATTGATAGCGCGCGTTAATTATTCGATCATTTCTGCAAAATCGATTTTCATCTCGCAAATCTGCTCGTGATTTCAAGAGTTCGTTTCCAAAGGTCACTTCCAATCTTGATTTTTTCGAGAATATATGAAATACCTGGTGTTGTGTGGGCTATTAACCGTGTCTTTATACATTACCAAGTGTTTAAAACAGCTGTTAATGCCTGGTCATCTGTTCAACGAGTAATTAAAGCCGGTTTCAGACCGTTTACCAAATGGAACATACACGCACTCAATCAATCACGCACACTCACAAATTTCTTAACACGCACACTCCACTGACCGGCATATGCACACGTGTTTGGGTTGTTATTGATGCGATGCATGTATAGTCATGGTCAGATGAGTGTTAGGTCGTTATTTTAACATTTGCTCGTCGGGATTCATAGTCAGATTTTATGAATGGATCTTATTAACTACGATGGACATCGACGCTAATTGCCAGCTGTTCACAATAACCTGTTTTATTCCATGGTGCTAATACGCAAAGGGAATGGGGACATATGAAAAAAGAAGTCTTCCTTACAGGTTCTCCATTGATACAGGACGTGTACTCAATCCTTATATGATCAAAATAAGCGCGAAGGGAAGAGTAGGGGTGGGGCACCGAACTATTTCGGGTATAGACACACGCGACCAGAAAAAAAAATTGTGGAGGACTTGAATTTTTCCTACTCCACACATACACTGCGCCTTTCCAAAGAGGTAAAATGACAATAGTGTTAAAAGCTTACCTCCTCACAAAAACACACACACACACAAAAAAAGAATATAAGCACCATTTTAAGGGTACCCGTTTTCCACTATTGGTCTGATTTTTCATATTCTTGATAAGTTTGACCAAATTTGAGTGCAAACGAAAAAATGAATGTTTTTTTAACAGAAAAGTTTGTTCAAATAAAAGTGATAAGAGCTTGTTTACAATTTGATTATTGTAAAGATAAACATCTAATTCGCCCATGATTTACAAGGCTTAGAGTTGAAGTTATTTTCCATTTATAGATTAAACGATCGGTTTTGTCAATATTTGTCTCTTGAAATACCGTTCGGTTGACATCCATGAAGAGAATATCTGGAGTAAAATTCAAATGAGTCTGCAATAACATGTATACTGGAATTTTTAATATAGAATAATAAGAAAATTATAATAATAACCATGATTATAATGTAATAGTAATGATTAACAATGATACTAATAATGATAACAACTATATTTATAAAAATAATAGTAATCATTATCCTTATTATTATATCAATGAAATTTTGCAATAAGCACTATCATTATAATAATAATCATTACATATAGCCATCAAGTTTTTTTTCTTCTGTCAGCCTTTGTATGTCTTGCTAGAGGTCCTTTATTAACCCCCAATTTTTATGATAGTTCCCGTACTAGTTTGCCATGAATTGCAGCTGACCTCTTAAAAGGCTCTCTGGCATCAAGACCCAATTCTGGACTGTATCCCAGACTTGAAGTAATGTATATACAAAGGTTAAGTGTATATCATGTTTGTATTTATGATGTTTAAAAGAAAGACTTTAATTTTTAAATTATTTGATCGATTGGTATTTTTGTGTCATTTCTACCAAGCAGGCAGCTTGAAAGTTCTTGTCTTTGGGAGAGGACCTCCAACCGTCGATCCTCTGGTTGCTTCATTAAAAACACCATTACTAGTTATACTAACCAACCGGAGTCGATTGACTAAAAAAGAACCTAGTGGTGCTGATGTTATAGCAATGTCTAACCAGTTTATCTCTATCTTCACCAGATAGAGACAAATTTATTTTTATGTTACAATATGGAATCGATTAGGCATGTAGATCATAAAAGATATCAGTCTAAAATGAATTGTCAGGAAAGCTTACCTTGATAGAGAAATTTGTGGATCGAAATAATTTCCTGCATAAAAGATAATTCCGATATTAAATGAAAGATTCTTGCTCGATGAATAGTCGGTAAAAAGGCTGTGTGGACGAATGGCTAACGCATGAAAGACGATGTGATTCAAAGTTATATTCCTTGTTGTATTTCTTTGAAAGTGTTCCGTATACCTCCAGGGTTATTCATCTAAGATCGTGCATCATTTTTGCTCCTTTGCTCATCATAGGCACAAAAAAGAAACGGAATAAATATGATCCATGAAATACGAAACCAAACAATTATTTCAATTTTTGTGGTTCTGAAACACAAAAGAAGACAACTTGTTACTGGAGAAGTTTGTGTCAGTATCCTTGTTACTTCTGAGGGATTATGGAGCCTATATCCTATATACTTTATTCTTCCCATTACAAGGCATTGACGAATCAACTACTCATTCAATTCTCGTCCTTTCCTAACATCTGAAGAGTGGACATTAGGTCATATGTCAGATACGAAATGAGGTAATGATTCGTGATCGTGGTTCATCCCTTGCCATCGTATAACTTTTGGAGACATCCTCATGATTACTCTCGAAGAGACCCTTCATTGGAAATCACTTCACCTCGACATTAAGCCTGGCACGTGGTCCACTGCAGTCGGATAAAGATTGAATTTCACCGGTCCTGGCAGCATTAATAAAGCATTTCGTTCGAAATTCAACCCCAGACTCGATTACAGGTCAGGTAAATCGAATAAACGCCTTCATTCAGAACGCGCAAATATTATCACGACAGACGATCATAATTGTTGCTGAATTTTACGTTAATCGTTAGAGTCCATAGTCCAAAAGAGGGCAAATATTTACATACAATGTACATGCAACGACTTCAAGAAATACATGATAAGATCGCAATGTAAATGTCACAAACTATACTAAACGGTTAGGCTTAGGTTCAGATGACCGGAAACAAACACGTTAAAAGGTCCTATTGCCTTCCAAAGGATACAGTGTAGAAATTTGTCGGAAAATACAACATGTCTTGGTGATGATCTAATTTAGGCACGATATTGCCTATTAGATATCTCGCTCACGCATGTTGTGAATCAGAGTCGCTGTGAGGGGTACGACTTGGCCTTGACAGCACAGGTGGTGGAGGAAAAAAAAACGTCAAAAATAGAATAAAGGAGGGGTTGATGTGTCATGATTGCTTTGTTTACTGGTTTTAGTGACGATGCCTACCGAAACGTGTATATTAGTTATTCTCTTCTAAAAAATTGTTATGGCATATTTGAAATCTCCATTTTATTGTCGTTAGGTGAGATAGATTTCAGCACGAAATGGAGCAAAACTTCGCGACTGAAATATCGCCTTCGTAAGAGGTTCTAAGGTAAAATCCATTACGAATATACTGAAAAATGAATGAGAAGATTACATGTTATGATATCTGACCTTAATTGGTTTATGATAAGCCCTAATTATATTCTTCGTCATCATGAAAGAGTCCAATCTGATTCACACTGTTAAAGTTGCTTATTTTTTCATTTTTGAGAAGACAAAATCTCAGAATGAGGATGAATCGAGATTGATACGAATATCGAAAGTGTTGAATACACGTTTGCCCTTAACCCTGGGGAAGACAATGATCTGATTGGAAAATGATGTGAAGGAGAAATAGAAAAACAAATATGTAGAAAGATAGGAAAGACAGGAAGCTTATTTTCATTTCAACTCTATGAATCGTACCCCACCCTCTGCTACAAATTATTTTCATTTTGACTGGTAATGGGTTTTTTTCTTAGCAAAACGCCCAATGTACCTCTGTTCGTGTTATTTGATGATGGCAAGACTGGGAAGGTTGGAATTTTGGTATTTCACTTTTCGTATCTAGTTTAAAAACACGGACAAATAAAACAAAGAATATGGACATCACTTTATTATATGGACTTGCCAATTATGCCTTCAATATACATCTGATATACTTATCCGTGCACATATGAATGGACTATAATACAACGTGACGTCACCTTTGACATAATAATGTGTATTCTGGCCACGGCTCAGAAAATCACTTGTACGTTTGGTCAATCAACCGTCTAGGTGCAGACACGGGTTACTGGGGTAAATGCCCTGTCTGTCGGCTGGCTCCATGTCCAAATGCTGGAGAACAGAGAGGTAGATTTAATCGGGAATATCTACCTGGTTTAAAATATATGGGGCCATGTGGACATGTTATTAGCCAGAAGAAGGTGAACACCAACCAAGTAGGAAGGGGAGGTACAACAAAGACCACAGAGAATCCATGTTGTTAATATGTTCATGATGCAGTCCTTCCGAAACGATCAGGTTGGAGTCTTAAGGAACTGTACCATACCACATCATTCAGACTACTAGTATTAAAAAACTTTCACTTTTTGTGGCAGTCCAACCAGTTATGGGCCACGGATAAATGATATGCAGTAGCAAAACTTTCTGACCTGCTGAACGAGTTCATGAACGCGCAAATAGAAAAAAATACAAGTGGGACAAAACCCCCGATTAGAGGCTTTGCCCGTTTGAAAATGGTCGCTTTCCATAAGACTGTGCCTATTTCGACACATCTTAGATGTCATCCTCCCAAAATGAGTGCTATATCTCCTGTATGATAATCATCTGATTATACCATTTAAAGCTCAATTAAATTACATACATTTCCAGCAAGAAAGCGATGAATGTCACGAGAAAGTATTTAGAATCAGGATTGTGAAGAGAGCTGTTAACCAAATTTTGTGAAATAGTGAGAAATACACTCGATAACCAGCACACAGAGGATCACCAACAAAGAAAAACATTGGTAAATAGTGTTTTACCTGTAACAATTTTTATGAAAAAGCATTCGCCATCATGCCATTATGGGGCCCTATTTCTCCGCATTTACACACTTTCTATCAGAATATCATTCTACACGTAATTGTCTACAGAATACAAATGAGAGGGATTGGGGCAATACCTTTTATTCAGTTCCAACTTCTTTTAATATCAGTTGCTTCAGCTTGAAATACATTTAAGAAATGTCTAGAGCACTTTTTATCTTTCTGCCACGGTTGATACTTCGTAAAGATTGGTGAAAAAGATATACTGATCATCAAAAAAATCTGGAGGGTAAAATCAGAAATTTCCAAGTATTTGGTTTGGGTTTTTGCTTTTCATTCAGACAACTTCAGACATCTATAAGTTGTTGAATTGAAAAATTCATTCAGATTTTGTCAAGAAATGCCCCTGGTCATATTTTAGTCTCCGTAACACGTAATTGTTGGAAATCAGACATTCTATTTCCATCGATTTCTTGACAAGGTTGGCAGCCATTGAATTTACTTTACTTTGTTTACCAATACGTGTATGAAATCTAGAGTTCACCGGTAAATGTTACATGCTGATCAACAAGGTTGTGAATGTAATGGCAAGTGTTTTAAAAGTAATAAAGTACCTCTATTGTTTTTGTTTTTATTGCTCTGTGCTACTTTTTCTCTCCGTAACATAATTACATATGATTTATTACAGACACTGATAGATATAACGAATGCGTAAGTTTCATTCCTCAGAATCATGAAACCTGCCGAAATTAATATCATTATCCCATGTACGATTTATAATATTTATTCTAACGGTTCATTTCCAATTCGTCTACTGCTAATTCGTCAGATTGCCAACTCGTCTACTATTAGTTAGTCTACCATCAGTTCGCCCACTCTCTTTCATTTAGTCTAATGCCATTCCGTCTAATAACCAGTTGATCCATGGCCATTTAGTCCATATACCATTTTTTTCTAATTAAACTAAAGTTGATTGTGCAAAGTGAGTGAAAAGTAAATGTCTATTGGACCAACTGGTTATAAGACGAAATGGTATTAGATAAACTGGTGATTAGACGATTTGATGATTTGAAAAAATGGTTGTTAGACGAAATCCTGAGAGACGGAATGGCATTAGACTAAATAAAGGTAGACCATGTGGTGAGTGGACGAGTTGGCAGTGGACGAATTGGTATTTTACCATTAACCCGTTACTTAATTCAGCCAAATTGTCTGTTGGCAACGTCTAAGGAAAATTCGGAATAAAGGAGTCAACGGGTTTAATCATTCTGATGGGGATTGCAGCTCTATCCTAACAGGGATAGGGGCATATCTCCACACGCAGTTGAAACGCCATTTTAACTTACCCTCAGGTCATCACATAAGGTGTGGCGAAGCAAAGTGTTCATTGAAGATTGTATTGTGACAACTGTACTTAAAAGCTGCCTGACGAGAGGGCTTTATATCAAGCAAGACTAATCAATCCATGGATCCTATATGGTAAGACTAATCTAACATGAAAAAAATGACAATCGGCCTCCTGCACTTAAACTTTAAATAGTGCATAGGTCAACTTGGAAAATTACATTTACGGTTTGTAAATAGGCAATTTAAAAGAAAACTCAAAGATGACGTTGCCATCATTGTAAACAGAACAGAACAGAACCTAATACTAAGACGTTTATTTTGCTGAAAATTAAAATCAATACGTTAATAAATGCAACTTGTGAAAATTCATAATCTCATTGCCTTCTATATTTTAATCGAATTTCACAATCTACTTCTTTGCTTTTCTTCGTCCTTTAAAAACTAAATACTATTTGGAATAAATTCCCCTTTTGGTATTAAATCAGAAGGGTAACATATTACCCATAAATAGATGATGAGCTATTACCTATAAATAGATGATGTGTGCAATAATGGTAAAACATAATTACACATTAGTAAATGTGCCTGTACTTGAGAGGTGTGAGAAAAGAGACAAAACAACTTCTTCTTTGTTTTAAGTCCCCATGCACTTCCTGGTCACGGTTGAAACATACTTGAACTTAATCACTGACAAAAAGTGCGGTCGCTCAACCTTGTTACAATATCTGATTTACAATGTGAAATTATTCTTGTCGCGCGCCCGTTACCCCGGTGATGTTAACAGAAATATTGAATCAACTAATTAATGAGATTAATGCACGGTTTGTCCCTGGTTTATTTAGGTCATTCAATTTCTGAAAGTTGTAGAAAGGACATCAATTGATATTGCTGATATTAATATTGCGGTATTAATTGATTGCAAAAATTAATCTTATGACATCGCTATTTCTATTTATATTCCACACTATGTACGTTTTTGACTTACGTTCATGGTTACTATATCCAAGGGCATAATGATCGGAAAGAGATGTTTTAGAATGGGATGGCGATTGACATCTTACCCAGACGAATATCTAAAAGCGATTTACACAAAGTTAACTGACATGGCTCATGTATAGAATCGTGGAGAGGTTTAGGAATTCAGTATCATGATTAATTAGATGTTGTCTGTATTTGAAGAGTTTAGTTGCAAAAGGGGTTAGGTCCACTTTCGACCATTCCGAGAAAAAACATGTTTTTTTATTACTGCAACATTTTTATGAGAAACTAAATTTTCATGATGTACAACCAAGTGAAAATAAAATTGGGTATAAAAGAAATCTACCTGTTTTCAATTCGTTTCTATTATATTAAAACAATATATCATTTTGGACTCAACCCCTTTTGCAAGCAAACTGAAATGAATCTAATCTCCTTTTATTAAAAAAAGTGATCTTTCTTTGCCACTTTCAGTCACGTTTTCATCAGAGTGACTAAAGATTTAGAGGTCTAGAGACAGAAAACAATAAAATTCATGAGAAATAGACCTTTACCGTTTTTGCAAATGAGTTCTTCAGAAGCGTTTGGTTGCAAAAGGGGTTAGGTACACTCCAAAAAAATCATTTTTTTTATTCTCCCATATTGCAATATTCTTATGGAAAACTGAATTTTTACGATACCCTTCCACGAGAACATAAAATTGGGTATAAAAGAAATTTACCTGTCCTCATATTTTTAAAGATATTCTTTTCCAAAAAAAATTGTGTGGACCTAACCCATTTTGAAACTAAACTGAAATGGACCTAACACCTTTTGAAAAAAAGTGATTTTAATTTGCCATTTTAGGTCACTTTTTATAGGAATTTCAACTTTTCCTTGGTATCATCTTATTAAGCTACTAAAAAGCTATACATTGAGACATAAAAATCAAATTTGATGTAAAATGGACCTAACCCCTTTTGCAAGTGAGCTCTTCGTTTTGTTGTTATGTACTCACGACTAATGGCAGTTTTCCACACGCATGGATGCTACACACACACACGCACAAAACTCAATTACACAGAGCATCACACAGACCCACACACGCATTCAATGTTATCAATGTTGTTCGTCAAACTGTTAATAATCTTTCAAAGAATTCCGAAATATTTAAGTGTTGATATTTAGAATATTGACAGTTTCTTTCGTCATCTAAAAGGCAAAAATTTACCCGGAAAAAGAATGAAATGTAAATTTTGTTAAGACAAAGTTTTAACCTATTGTAATTTCAAGACAATATCTTGCTATTTCCATTTTGTGTGCATTACACCAATACCAAACATTCCAGGAGAGGGGGCAGAAACGGACGACAATGATCGACAGTCGATGTTTTATCCAATCAAGTACGAGGTGGTCACCTCGAGGCGAGACTATGTGTAAATTCACAATCTCCGTTCCAGATTTGTAACTAAACACTGTTTCAGATGGCCCCGAGCAAGTTTTTAATACCAACCAAATAGGGTGTCAATTCCAATTCAAAACAAATCCTATTATTGAAAAGGGGATACATGAAATGGATAAGGTTTACGAAAGCTTACGGTCTATACACATGTTACTTTTTTCAAAATGAAATTGCAACCAATTCTGGGTGGCCACGTTTCTCGTTTTTACAGGAATCACCTTCTCTAAATTCTTCTCTTTTGAGTAGCGGAAGGTCTAGTATTCTTAAACTTTGTTTTGTACTTTTTTTATCTGATTTTACCAGATTGATGGATGGAAGTTGTTAGTGTATTTGTAATGAGATATTATGATACACGTGGATTGTGATCAATCAAAAGCTAAAAAAGTAAAGGTTTTAAAGCCTAGCGTCCATATAGGTCATAAGACTTAGCCGTGTTAACTGGGTTTTGTGTACATGTTTCAAATTTCCACATGTTGCGATATAACCTGCTAGCGTAGCCACCATAGATACGTAATCGTTACTTTTATTTTATACAAGAAAGCTCATATAATTTATGGAACCTAAAATCACATTTCGTCTTTTTTTAATTTCGCGTGGAAATAAATAATCTTTTTAATGTTTAAGAAAAGTTATACATGTACATAGGTTCTTATTCATTCTTTCATCCAAACTAAACCCCTTTCAACAAATTTGGTTAATTGTTTGAAAAGGAGAGAAGTAAATCAAGATTTCGACCTCACTTCGAGACTTTTTCATTCCCGGAAACTATGTGATGCAGACTGGACACATCAAGTTAGCATGGGGGAAAATTTACCAGAAGGAGAAACGCACGGCAGAAAAACAACGATTAGATATGATATTAACGAAGCAAATTACAGATTCTAATATTTCAGCAATCTTTTTCTTCCTCTCCTCCCGAGAAAGAAGGCCATGGTAGTTGTTGTGCACTTCAATTACTCCTGAATGGCAGACGATAGGTCTTTCAAATTGCCATCCGGGAAAAACACGTTCCCGCCAATTTTGATGGAGTGGAAGTTCCGTCTGATTTTGTTTGCGTAATACATATTTAATGCACCAAGTCAACTCTCAAACGTACAAACCTTTACGCGTGCCCTTGTCTATCTATCTATCTAATATCTATCTATCTAATTAGCTATCTATCTCTCTATCTATCTACCTATCTATTTATCTATATATCTATTTATCTAATATCTATCTTTTTAGTTAGTTAGCAAACTTTATATCTTTCCATCTATCTACATGCATCTATCTTTATAGTATCTATATATCGTAATATGTATATATCTATCTATCTTTCTTTCTATGTGTCTCTCTTTACAAGTCTAACTATCTACTAACATAAGTTTATTTCAAGTGTTTTATCAGTCTATATTTTGTTTCAATTTAAACATTTCTCCTTTTATTCACCAAACTGAGACCTGTAAATCTTCTTCTGGTCTTTTTTAATGAAAATATTAATCTGTAATCCTTCGTTTTTAGTTTGTGGCAGATAATCCTCACTTTTCCTTCGTCGTGTTTGTTGACTTATTGATCTCGTTCTTGATAATTTGCCGAACTCTCAGGTTTATCCATCGTGAGAATTGGCAAAGCTATGTATGCATGTGATATTTCATAAATAGACGTGCACTTTACGATCGAAAAAGACATTTAAACGTTTTTCAACTACTGTGCATTCATGATATGCGTAAATGACCTTTCCTTTATCAAATAAAAATTGTGTAAAGTGGGGGAGAATGGTCGATGTACTGTTATTTGCTCTGGAATTTCTTTTTGGCATTTGTGCAGACTGCGTTTACCCTCCTTGCACACACCCTTCAGACATATTGATATCACGATGGGAGAACTGTTTTGGCATTGTAAACATTGATGTTGATCAGGATCTACCGATTCACAAATGTCTACTCCCAGAACCCATCGCGACACCATCAGAAAACAAATTTGGCATTCATGCACCATTGACTTTTGCTGCACTTACGCCCCATCCTCCACTCCCGGACCAGTGGAACATCCGACATACTTTAATTTCATTTCTAAATGCTGCATCCCCGCAATGACAGCTCGGTCTATAAAACCCCTTAATGTAATCTCCCTCCCTCGATGACTCAAAGACGTGTTAATACGGCGATGATATAAATCTTCGTTATGCCTTAGGCGGATCTTTTTACATCTCCCTAACACGCCATTTAAAAGCTAATGGAGGAATGGCGTCTGTATCTACAGTACATCTTCCGCCCCAGAAAGCAAGTATATCATGGGTGGAGTTAGTACCAAGGGCATCTACGGAATACCTACCAGAAGGGGGGATATATCCTGATGTGCATTTTACATTTTTACTAAGAAATTTCATCAATCGAGATGACCAATTGTATCGCGATATGAAAGTAAACAAATGATTTTTTAAAAATAAGATTTACCCACCATAGGGGAGTGGTCATCTCGTTATATGTGTATTAAATTTAGAATATTTACATATTTATGTCCATCGTATTGAATATCAAAGCAAGAATTTACGTTACACCAAGAACAAAGTAACATGAATAGCAGCCTTATATGCATGATGTATATCAATTCGTTTCACTTCAAAGACTAATGTGAAAACAACACGAGAATTATGCACATTTAACCATGATTATTTCTATAATCAAACGGTGCCTTGGTCATTAATATAATTTAAAATCACGTGACGTGTGTAGCCTTGGCATTTAAGTTATAGCATGCTAAGGAGTTCAACCGCGTTTTGGGGACGGGAAAAGACTGCGTGAAAGGAGAGGCGAATGAACAGCAAAGCAAATAGGGGGCATCCACAACAGTGCCATGTTCAGTCTTACTTCATTAAAAACGATGTAAAACTGTTAGAAAATTTCTTGATAGATGAAATGCATTATTGATACCAAAATACACGCGGGTTTATTTTCAAAATAAAACAATAATTGGATTTATTAGACAAGTTTATTCGTGTTAACAGGCTGACGTTGGCCCTTGAAGAGTTGGATGAAGGATCCTTCAACACTAGAGGCATCCTGTGAGGTAACTTCACTGTAATTATAGTCATTTCTCAATGACCAGGGTACGTATTTAATCTCAAATTATCGCTGTTACAAAATGGAACCGTTATCATTTACTTTGACTTGTAACACAGAGCAAATTGCCTTAGCGAAACTTAAGATTTCTATTATAGCAACTGTCATTACGTATACTCTAAATATAAAGGATATTCGGTGAAACAATCTGTTTTTACATTTGAAACATATTACTTGTGGTTTTCTTTATAGAAATCCCAATAAAGATACTCATAATCAAGGCATCTTTGTGGTTGCATGTAAACAACATACAATTATGTTGAAACAAAATGAAAATAAATCACACATCACTATGAATGCAATCACTATTTTGTAGATCGGTCAAACAGGAAATCGATAGGTTTCTTCAAGCGTTAAAAATTAGGCCGCATAAAGGATACATGTAGCTATGTGGCCACGTTATACAGAGGGATCATCCCATCTTACTTCACTCTACTTTCAAGTTTGACAACATCTGAACATTATCGATTCTAGATGACGATGAAGTGAGTTTGTTGAATATTCCTAGCATGTTTTCTGTCAGACTGCTTAGTGAACAAAGGTGTAAGAACGTTGAGTGTACCTGTCATGGTGTCTAAAGTCCTGAGAAACGATCTGTTCATCCAGAAAATACATGCTATTAACATGATCTTAGCAGGGGCATTATTGCAAGTGGCCTTTATTCCTTACATTTCAAACCAGGTATAGACATTTCCAAGCTCTTTGGAACATTTTAGAAAGGCATCAAACATCGAAGGTCAAGTTCCCGCGTAACAAAGTTTGTAAAGTTGTCACAAAAAACGATCAAATTGTCTTCCAACACTAATTCTACCTTAGAGGTGACACGTCTAAATATCTATATCATGCAAAATTTGTTTTCGTATTTCTTATCCATAATATAAAAAAATCTCTATTTTCCTGCAAAATGAATGGTATCTTCTTTTTGTCTTAGTACATACAAAGGAAAATGCAAAATAATGTGTTAACAAGTCTACTAGTAGAGAAATAGAACAATGGAGAGAGGAAGAGAAAGGGAGAGGACGATAGAGACGAAAGAGAGAGAGAGGGGGGGCAATGAAGAGGAAGAGAATAAGCATGCATGGGAGGAGTTATTAGGAAGTAAAGGGAGAAAAAGACATGGAGGGAGAGAGGGGAGAGAAAAAACAGACGAGATGAAACCTGTGCACGGGCAGATATGACGTCATGCAATATCATTTAATGTAAAGATCCAAATATTGTCCAGTGCCATCGTATTACAAATAACAACTAATTCCTCTTGATCTTGAGCAATTTGAACACGGTCAGAAAACATACAATCACTGTAATATGACAAATGATTTGTTGAAATAATTACCCAGTCATTCGCTATGCCGGACTACGCGGTAGCTTCGTCACGTTTGTCGGAAAGTGGTCATTTCATACATTCTACTGGAATCACCTTTTGGTTTCTTTTATTGATAATATCTTCAAATTGCCACTTTAAACATAAGAGTACTCTAATAACACGCGGGGATTAGCCAAAAATGACAAAACTGTCATTCTGAAACATTGTTTCGCAACTTATACACCGATTTTTTTTTCTGAGCGCAATCAAAGTCATATTATTAAGCAAAAAAAAGGATCTCGACTGAATCGCAGATTATAAGTATCAATGTGTACATTGTAAACTTCATTGTGATTGATCTCAAATAATATGCTGGCCCTCGCGTTAATACATTGATAATGACATAGACACTTAAGTGCAGCATGTAGGATCTTAAACAGATTCCGAAGAAACAAAATCAAACAGATGGAGGGTCATTTTTTCGTGTAAACCTAGGTCAACAATTTGTAATAAAAACCATTGACCAATTGTTCCCTTATAAACCCAGTTTATGTGGAATGTCTACTCGAATCCAGTAGGAAAGTCTTCTCCAATGCGCGTCCGTGCAGCCTGCTCTTGCTGGCATGGTTGGCAAACCAATTTCCGAATGTCTCCAAGAAAATTACGAAAATGGTTTCATTTCGCACGGACTACGGGGCCAGTGCACTGTGGCTAAAACCCTTTTCATCAAAACTTTATTATATCTCTGTGTTTCTTAAAATAACATCACGTACTGTCAATTGTATTAATGAATGTAAATCAAGTCTAATGAGGCAATCCATTGTCCTTCATTTCTTAGAAACGTAGTGAAACCAACTTTTAATGTCAACAAAGATGTTCTGAAAATAGTTTGATTCGTTCGAAAATTGATGCGAGATCTCTGACATGGGTAAAATTTCCACTTTCCTCATAAGATCCAGACACATAGTCCAGGCTAATACAAATAAATGGGCCACCCATACAACCACTGCTCAATGTAATAGAACTAAAGTTTGTTCATGTGACATAGGTGTTTTTCCAGCTATAATGTAATTCTGAAAATAAAGTTAAAATCACATCCACTGGTTCTGCCAGGTCGCTTTTGTTCGTTTTTTCTTTTCCCATGCACCATAGTACAGAAATGTGGTTTTCAGGCTCGGATTCAAAAGCTAGTGTCGCGTAATGAAGTTAGGAGTCGTAATGGGGTAGGGTGAAGGAGGTCAAGTTTAAAAAAAGAGTATTCTGTGTTTAGACAAGCATCATACATTTTCTCTTACTGTTTTCACCGACGGTCTGCCGCAAACTAGAAGACTCGACGTGCGTATGTTCAAGTATTAATAACGTTTGGTTGGAAAATATTAAAGGCGAACGTATGGATAGAAACTATAGAAAAAAAAAAACATTAACGCTCTAAAAAATGAAGTGCTAATTCAGCTCTTAAAGAGCGTGTATAGTGACTGCACTTCGGAGTGCTGATTTGTCTAGTTCAAATTTGAACCAGAAAAATCAGCACTCCGAAGTGCAGTCACTATACACGATCTTTAAGAGCTGAATTAGCACTTCATTTTTTAGAGTGAAGATTGCTTGTATGAAAATAAAGAAAATCTACAAATAATTTCAGACTCTTTAAAACAAATTGCTTTCGTGAAGGGTCTGATAAAAAATATAGTGTAACATTACAGTAGAATAATTGGGTCCTTTAGCACTAGCACTAATATTAAGAGTAATAGTATACTTTTTGATCAAGTATCAAGATCAGTGTTTTCTTTTTATTAACTGAGCTGTCATGGTAGTTATTATTTTGCAATTTATCCTGAAAACTTGTTATGGTCATTTTGGTAATTATTAACATTATCACTATTAAACTAAGTAAAAAATTATCATTGATATTTTTATTCGTATTATTATAATTTTCTGTATTATTGTTATTATCATTATTATGAATAGAAAGTAGTGGTAGAAGTAGTAGAAGTAGTAGTAGTAGTAGTAGTAGTAGTAGTAGTAGCAGTTGTAGTAGTAGTAGTAGTAGTAGTAGTAGTATCAGTGGTAAAAAATGAAACAAAAACAATAAAACACATAATAGAATAAAAATAACACCAAAAGTTCATTATAAGATACGGGTGAAAGTAGAGAGGAAACGAAATAGAAGCAATATACATGACATTGGTGGGGTCTAAACGGGGGGGGGGGGAGCGGGGCTGATATGAAATAAATATAGAAATGGAATAATTGAGTACATGATTCAAGTCGGGAGATTAACCTCCAGTCTCCAACATCAAACATTTATGTAATGAATATTTTATCAACGACTTAGATAACAAATGTTCCCAAATTCCGGATTGATGCACTCACGAAAATGCAAACAGCGAGAGTTGTCTCTCTTTTTCCGAATGTCACTATATGCTTTTCCCCATTAAGAATCGTAGTTATATTCTTTGTTTTCAGGAAGGAAGTCGTTGGCAGATAACATTCATTATAGTAGTTGATACACCGTTAAACAGGTGCTTTTTGCTGCTCTTTCGTCCAGTTTTGTGGGTTCACGGTTATCTATGGTTAATTACAATACTTATCTACCATCACATTTTTTCGCGTGTGTGTATGTGTGAAAATTGTGTGTGGGAGAACATAGAACATTTAGTTAGGATGCTGGTATTTTGGGTCACATCCTATAGGCTTTCATTTCATGATATTAATTAAATGATATGAAAAATATATTTATCTTCTCTAACCAACTGTACACGAAGGGTTAAAAAGTTACAATAGTCGGCTTTAACATGTTTTAAGTTGAGTTTGCGACACTTACTTGAGCCTCCGAATACATTTTATGCAAGACCCTTTGAATATAGCTCCAATCTATTTATTTACAAAATCTTTGAAAAAAAACATGCCAGCTTTGGGGTACAATTTTATGTTAACGAATTGCAATATATTTATTCACCCTTAAGCAAGAGAGCACTTGAATACATATAATAATCGTACAAAAGATATAATCTGAATTGTTTGGGCATGTCGACTGTATCCTTTTCCTTAAATTCGTCAGAAAAGTGGCCAAACTACTCTGAATACGAAGAGGTATTACTTGCAAATTAAGTGTGTATTTTTATTTTCCTTTAGGTATTTCAATCATTTGTGGGGGTGACTGATCGCTAATCTATCCCACGTGGAAGTACATTTAATATCACAATGTATTTTTTAATAGAATAGATATGTCACCTGGATTTCATCCTTTTTCTCTTCCTTATCTTTGCCATACAGCGAATTCGAAAAGAGTACATGATTAGGTCATTCGAATGGTAGCCTTCCAATCCTAGAGAAATAATATCTGAATTCTCTATCTTACCTGGACGTCTAAATGTGTTGATTCGCCTGACTGCAGAATCCAAAAGTCACTCAGAGTAGCATGGAAGGATTGAAAACCGTGACGTCGACTATGAAGGTGATGGCGATAATGACGATGGTGATGACAATGGTGGTGCAGATACCAAGGATGATGATCTAGGTATCGATGGTAGCAAAATTGCTTAACGACTTTACTAAGTTGCAGCAAATTGCAACCGAGCATCACCACCTTCGTCGAAGGGTAAACCTCTGTCCTCTGGACAGCTGCAACCCACCAACAGAGATAATCAAACTAAGAGTCTCTGCCACCACCACCACCACTGCAAAGAGTTCCAAATGTTCCACCAAATGCGCCTCCGCTCTGCAAACGAGTTAACTAGCTGGTAAATATTGGAATAGATTTATCTGATATCAAAATCCACCAGAAAAAGCTTTAGGGTGTTGAAAACCCGGGGGCACCAGTACGAAATTGGAGACGATTTCTCGGAGGACCGTCTGTAAACTGGTATTCAGTTTCGGAATTGAGCTACCTCCACCAAGCAAAGACGGAGACGTTTCCTGTCTTGTCTTCCAAACGTCAAAAGTCAGTTCATCGGAGTTGGGTTTCAATTCCAAAACTAGCATCCATGAATGGATACAACGAAAACACAGATGATTTAAAAAAAAAAGATGCGCTCCCGATCTCTAACCCCTCTCTCGATTACCCTTTGGTCATCGTCCGCTGATCGAACGAACCTGTGGTCGACGACGATCACCACTAGACGGATACAAAACGAGATGCCAGTTTTGATGATTCTTCTCAACTCACTGATGGATTTCATCCGTCTATTCTCTTCCTGATAGCAGGCAATTGATGACAAGTGAAGTTGTCATAAGCCAAGCGGAGATTCAGATTCAGAGAGCTCCTGACTTTTTCCCCCATTTTCTCTTTTGCTACCAGCCTCCTCATCATCAAAGAGTTGCGTGCGCATCCTGATATCCGCACCCATTTGTGAGAAGCGTTAGCCCCTCCCTCTTGGTGAAGATGATACCTATCAGATCATAGATGATGTGAGGATCTCATTAACATAACTTCTAATACTAATCCTAAGCTTATGTAAGCAATAATAAGGGTTGTTTAATGATAAATCGCATGACGCTACAGACAGCCACCCACGAGGAACCACTCGTCCCTTTTTATGTATCAATTGCTCGCACAGAAGACTAGGAAAATGACAATTTTCGTCAATGACACAATCATATTACTTTGAAAATTCACTTAGCAATATGGTCGAAACCAAAAGAAGTCGATAATCTGATTGTGTGAGAAAAAAAAAGAAAAAGGAAAGCGAATATTCAATCATGTGAGGTTGATGCAAACATTGTTTTTTATTCGAAACCCTTGATTGCATTATCTTAACTATAAACTTAGCTTGCTTTGATACGAATCGATTTATATTACATTTCGAAGATTGAAGAGGCTATGATGGTTTAGAAACCATGAATTAAAGTTTATTTTTTTAGTGCTTAAAATTTATATTTCTTTTACTTAATAAGATCTTCCTCACATATATATGGGATAATTCTATCGGTGGTGCTCTGATTATTTTCTCCTATTCTGAATTCATTTTCATTTTGCAAAGTGAAATATATGGTCATGATGCTAAAAAGTCGAAATAGGCAAGTAAACATAGCTCCGAATTTGTTCGTAGATTGCTATTGAAAATATCTTATGATTAACGCCTTCATTTTGTATTGCTAGCGCGTTGCCTTTGATATTTTCTTCAAATGTGTTATCTTAATCACGATAAAAATCGAAATTTTCATAACATGAATATTGTTACCTGAGGGAAGTTTCCATAAAGAGAAAATCTGAATCGATAAACTAGTTTATTCAATTCAAATGCACATTATTTAAACAACATTACAGCAAACATGGCAAAGAGTATTTCTACTCGCAACGGTTTCCCAAGTGAGTCTTATTACTTGTTGGTATCTCCATAATGATTTGTAAGCGATGAGGTATTTTTACTTTTCAGCTCAGTTCCATATCCTAACCATTATATCATAATTCTTAGCAAGAACACTGATTTTACTGGTCAAAATACCTAAGTTTCGTGAGCGTTTCAGCAACTTCTTGGTGGTCACCATTATCAAAACAATATAGTTTTACAGAATAGGTTTTAATTCGAAAAAGAGATTCCATTTAATGAATCTTAAGTATTGTAATAAACCCCCCAAATCCCAAAATTGAAACATTATTAACAATACATATAAATGTCCTATAGGGTTCCTGATATATATTTTATATATATATTTAGTTTTTCGCTCTGTTTGTACATATATTGTATTTGTATTTGTAATTTTGTGTCATAATCAGTTTTCTATTTCAATTTATTTTCGGAATTGAAAACATGCATTTTCCGTGACATCAGGTACAAAGGAACCCTTTACAAATGAGTGGGAGAGAGAGAAATGGAGAGAAAGGGGGAAAGAGGGTGTGTTGTGTGTGTGGGTGAGATAATGTTAGATAAAGAGAGTTTTCCTTTCGTTCTTCATACAAAGAAATAAGAAGAAAAAGGGAATATAGGGGTAAGGCCATGTCAGACTGGAGACTGGGTTGAAACGCAGTTTTTATTTCCTTTGTTAAATTTTTTTCTGAATTGCATCAGTAGTAATAATTATACTTACTTCTGAAAAACAAAACCTGGTGCACATATTTGGTTTAGAGTCTTTAAAAAGAGGTAGTACAAAAGAGAGTTTCTTTTCGATTGTACTTTTTTGTAGTAGCTAAATTCAAATTTACGTTTATACTTTGAGATATTACCTACTCATTAGGTATTCTTTAAAAAAAAGTTGAACGGGAACATCGTGACCGTCGTGTCGCTATCTTCTCGATCTTTGATAGATAACAATATCCTCCCTTTTTCTTTTGGGATTTGGAGCGAATGTTTTAATCATAATTAATTTTCTGTTACAAGATATTGTTTTTCTGAGCATGATGTTTATGATATCGTCTGTTTAATGCTTCCTATTCTTAGGTGTTCCTTAATTTATCTTTGTATTTGTACTTTTCTCTCTCTCGCTCTCTCCCTATCTCTCTCTTTCACTGCGCATTGCAGGGCACTCAGCAGAGCGGATTTGGCGCATTACAAATAACATTTATTATTATCCTATTACGCCATTCTCTTGTTTCACTTGTTTTTATATTTTTGTACCTATTCCTTTTATCAGAGATCACCACCTCATCCTTTGTTGTAACTGAATAAAAAAAAGGTTTCTTAAAATTAACAAAAATGACCCAATTCGTTAATTTGACAGGATAAGCCCTATTTCAGTCAATGTAGTTCCATATCTTGATATAAAAATATAAAATCCAATGGTTTAGATAGGCAAAACTTAAGAAAAAAAATCTTATCGAATACAGTTATTGATGTAGCATTCAATTTATTCTTATTTCATTTTTTAAACAAATCAGTGCTGTCGTATCACGGTGACCTGCCAGCGTATTGGCGGTATCATATTTGGTCAACTAAAATGAAGCAATGGACTTAATGGGTATTAAAGTCAAAAGGTTAACTTCATGCAGGAAACCAGATTCTAAAATCGATTTCAAAAAGCCTAACGCACCATCGCGCTTAGATGAGATCACTTTGAGAAGTTGATAATTAGGCGATATAATGAGAAAAACCCATCAAACACTGGGAGATCCTTTTCTGCCCATAACGCACTATTTTTGACATTTCATTTACTTTCTAAGTTAGCGTGACCGGGCTGGTGTCAGATTTATCCCGTAAGGTCCTATAAGAGGATCTCGTGCGGAACGTTATTACCCTTTAAAAACTATGGCTATAGCCTATATTGGTATACCCTGATGGTAAGTAAATTGACACTAGTAACCTAAAGATCTTCAAGATTTATTGAGACTCCTTGAAAGATTGAAGGAAAAATTCCATTGACATATTACTTTCGCATTTTTAGCATATTGAATAACCTGCCAGTATGTATGGAACACTCCATGCATCTAAATGTACACATTAGGATCAGCAAGACCAATGTGTAAACATTACAGGGCCTATAGACCATCCTTGATAGAAATATAAACCATTATTATCAATATTAGTATTATCATTATTTCAATTGTATCGTTCGATTGATATCCTTAATTACTAGGCAACGCAATTAATAACAATGATGTGACAAAATATACATTTGTGAGTCAACTTGTGGCATTCGTAAAATGTTATATTGTAATATCTCTAAAGTGGTATTCAAGAAAATCCACAATCTGTTCTGGCTTGAAATGACACAGTATTCATATATTCACATCTGTTTGACAACGAAAAAGATCCGCACCTCGCAGCCCTCACCAAGACACCAACGCAACAAGAACCAGTGGGGTATCAAGGATTTACGGATGAGGTGGAGGGGGCAGGGCACTTAACAAGAGCTTTTGCTCAAAATGTACTATTTTTTCCCCTTATTAAAAGAGGAGCCAAAAGTGATCTTAATTTTCGTCCGGAGGGGGGGGGGCAAGATAGTGCACTTCCACACGATGCCATTTTTTGTAAAAATGGGACGTGTGCTCCCTTTGGATCCAAATCCTATTCCTGTTACCAATTTCGGTCCCCAAAAGCTCAGTAAACATGATTTGATTTAAGCAGATATGATTTTTATAATCATTGAATGAAATGTGTTTTTGTCAACCAAATAAAGTCACGTGTCCAGCGAAGTTATACGTATTATCTTCATTCAGACTTGTGATATCACTATTTACATGACGAATTATATTAGCCACATCTTACCCACAACTTTCTCTGTATTTGCACATCCATACTCGTTCATTCTCCTCTATTTTCCCGCCCACACGATTTTTGTTTGGAATTGAATTTGGTCTCTAAGCCAGCGTATTTAAAGAACCCAGTCTAGCGTACAAACCCCTCCTCCTTAAAACACACTACTCTCTCGAGTCGCGACAACATGCAAAAGTTGAAGAAAGCGGGAAGAAAGATGAAGAGCAAGAAAATGTGGATGATAAAGAAAAAAAAACTCCTAGCAAATTCCGACGGAATATCTATTCCTCTCGGCTTGCTCGATCGATAATGAATTTCCTTTGGTTGGATGGGAATCACCTGTCTTCGTCAAGCATGCCATACAATCTTGTTTAGCAGACGACCAAATATGATTGTGCAGCAGATATCGATACCAATTGTAGAACCATCGATCATTTTTCTTCGGTATGAACTTCGTACTATTTCAAGACGACTGAATGTATAGCATTTTTTTTAAGCAAACAAAGTTTATTGCTTTCTCTCTATGAGACTAAAATACACATTCTTTCCTCAAGAGAAAGGATTATTATCATGATTTGAATAATAACCATTCCGAATCTTTTAATATAAAACAAATAGAATGGTTGATTTTCAAATTAGCAAATGATATTATGCTTCGGCCTAAACATTCCCATTCCACATTGTTCAGAAATATAAAATCCACAAATAATAAGCTTTAACTGAATTAGGCAAGGATAGATATCTTACATGTTACTTTCAAGTGTTATATACAAATTTCTTTTTCATTCTTTAAAATAGCATATTTATATTAATTTTATTACGTGTAAGGCACAGTTTAGATAATCGTTTATTATATCGTATGTAAACATAACGCAAAGAACGAGTCCCCTTTATTTATGTTTCTTTCTCTATTATTCCAAACAAATTAACATCAACAACAATATAAATGTTTATATGCATATGAATTCAGACACATTTCAACTTGCACCTCATTGCGTACTTTGTGTCATACCACTCCTTCTTTGTTTTGTTTACTTTCCATTATTATTATTTTCATCATTATTAGAAGTAGTAATAGTAGTAGTAGTAGTAGTAGTACTAGTACTAGTAGTAGTGGTAGTAGTAGTAGTAGTAGTAGTAGTAGTAGTAGTAGTAGTAGTAGTAGTAGTACTAGTAGTAGAAGTAGTAGTAGTAGTAGTAGTAGTAGTAGTAGTAGTAGTAGTAGTAGTAGTAGTAGTAGTAGTAGTAGTAGCAGTAGTAGTAGAAGAAGTAGTAGTAGTAGTAGTAGTAGCAGTAGTAGTAGAAGAAGAAGAAGTAGTAGTAGTAGTAGTAGGAGGAGGAGGAGTAGTAGTAGTAGTAACATCAGTAGTATAGTAGTAGAAGTGGTAATATCTGATTGTGAAATGACACTACAATACTGAAACTACCAAGTTATTTTCCTCAAAACTTGATTCCTACAAGGATAACACATTTTCGTCGTATGAACTTACATCTGTCTCGTGTTTGGAAGGGTCTATCATAAAAAAAAAGACACGAATCTTTACACACTGACGTTAATCAGTATTTATGTGCTAGTAGCCGGAAACACGACGCCTGTTTAATGGAGATTATAGACTTCTTATTGTATTAATTGTCGTTTCTTCAAAATAATTTGTTCCGAATCCTGGCTACAGTCTTTGGGGAAAATGCTTATTTCACAGGACCCAACCTAGTTAGCAGATTCTTTTCCATGTAACACATCATGTAGACCTGTTCACCCCCCCCCCCCCCCCATTCTTTCCATCAACGTTAACCACGTACAGACTCGATACAACGCCGATATAGTATCATTCATTTCAATACGCAACTGTAACGGAAATTTCAACATAATCAACCTTATTTTCCTGAAAATTTCAACATCGTCAACCTCATTTTCCTGAAAATATGAAAATTCATTATTCATTCTAATCAGAGGGATATAATTATTGAAGAATGAACCGTTGGTAATGGATTTCAATCAAAGTAGTAAATCCCTTTTTTTCAGGCAAGAAATTGGACGTATTGATGTCATTATCACTGCAATAGCAGTATGAATCCCTGAATAACTATACACTTTCATGGTATGACGTCACATAGGGTATCCATAACATCTAATGACATTTAACAGTTGAGGCGTCATGCCTATTCAACTTTTTTGTGATAACTATCATCATGATTGTTATAAAATATAAATGTCGGGGAAATATGGGAACACACAATAAACATTAGGTTTAGATTAAGATTCAAATTTTGTATTTTCATCTGAAGAACTCTCAGATAATCAGTTGGATGATGCGTTGTTCTATCAATATGTCATTCCCAGGCATATTTTTTCTCCCTCTCCCCCTCTCTCTCTCTTTTCCCCTTCCTCTCCTGCTACTCCGGTTATTTCTCTCCACACAAATTAGCATTTGCCCTCCATCGGTACCCATACCTATTACGTCATACTTCCAAATGTTCCTTCACTCCAAAGTGCAATGAGCACATGTCACGAACAGGCAAACATTTTTTTCCCAGACCAAACTCGATCATATATTCATATTATTCAAGAAGGTATGTTTCGCTACAGTCATCCATTTCTGAGCATGTTCCAAAATGGGCTTTCTTTGATGTGGGGCAGAACGATCTCAACCTAGTGGATGGAATCATGTTTGTTTGTTTTTTCATAGCTCAACAGAAATGGATTTTGCATTATGATCACCAGACTACTTTAATTGTACTACTTTCCAGCAAGCCGACCGATAGTAAAATATGGGAGAGTGCAGTACCTAACCTATTTCATACAGCACAGACCCATATATTTGCATTATATCAACGTTGCGACATTAACCCCCCCCCCCTCCTCCATTCCCCTCACCCCCAAAATACGCAAACTATAAGAAAAGGGCTATATACTAAAGTGCTTTTATAATGTCATGGTTAATAGTACTTTGCAACCCACCATGACCACGTTCACCCGTCCACTTCCATGATAGGCCTGCACTGTTAAAAAAAACATGATTTTACAGAAAAAGAAAGAAGATTTTGCAGAAAGAAGTAACAGAATCATTCTGTAAATTCATGAAACAGGAATTGTTCTGCAATTCAACAGAACAGGTCTGTTTAAAAAGGGGAAAATTTTATTTTATTTAAGGAAATTTATAAGATTCCATACACCAAATACCAATATTCTGTAAAATTACGCAATCTGGTAAGATTACAGGTATTCTCGAGACTCTGCTGCAGGAACTTCTTTTATTTTGAGGATAATTTTCTTAACAGTGTGTATGAAATGAGGGTGTGGAGGTGGGTGTGTTGGTGTGAGTGCGTGTGTAACGAGGTGGTTCCAGTAGTGACGGGTATACCTGTATACGCAATACTTGCGAAAGTTTTGTGTGTGATATGCGTTCGAGAATGGTGTGTATGGTTTTGTACAATTGGGAGGGTGTGGGTGTGTGGGAAAATGTGCATTTCTTTTCGTAAGGTTCCAAATCCCATTCTTCGGGCAAACATAACGCACTATTCACTTGGCAATGGATAATATTAATAAAGCATATCCAGGCCAGGCTGGGCATTGGTCAGTTATTTTGAAAATTCTAGAGCAAGCAATGCGAGTAATAAAAAAAGAGAGATAAGTTTTGAATGCAATGGGTTAGTTTATCGTTACTTTGGTGATATTAAGTCGAAACCGTCTACTTTTTAAGGATTTTCTATTAAATTTAATGTCTAAAATTCGTGGATTGTGCAATGACAATTTTCACGTGTCATTTGTAATATCTCTGATTAATCCGTATGGACGATTTGGACCATCCGGAAACATGCATCGCATTAAACATTGTACTGTTTAACATTTGGAGTGTTATCTTTTGTATATATCATATTATTTGAAATGTTTATAAAAAAGGATCAACATTTTGATTGTTTTACTAGGTAATGCATTTTCTGTTCGATTTCAGGCTTTCAGTCCTCAGGGGTAACATAATACCTCTTTGCTTGTAAAGAGACTGAACATTAATTAAAGCCCGAAACGGTCAAGAAATAAAATTATATTCATAGAAATTCAGTGCTGTTTTGAGGATTATTTGTATGAAATTCAAATCGCTCTCCGTAATTAGTTCTCAGTACGTATTTTAGTTGTTTTTTTTTCTAATTACGCATAGAGTCCCTCCAACCTTATCCCACCATTCCTCCTACCATTTCAAAGCTATCGCATACTGTATATGCTCTTACCTAAGCAAATGTCAATTCATGAAAATTGAGATAATAACTAAAAAGGTTTTGAGATGAGAAAGGTTTTGAGATGAGTTTTATACAATAGTGCACATCAGCCAAGTAGCTTTCAGCCCGACCCACCCGCTTAACAGTGACAGTCCATTTAACTTATAAACACAAGGCCAGGTAAAGCTCGAGCTATATTTGAAATTGTATTTCGATCTGACCAGTATAAAGAGGTTTGTCTTTAGAGATTACAGTTACAGCTCGTTTCTTGTTAGATTTTAGTGAAACAAGCGTTGCTTCTGATTTCCGTGTCGAACTGTAGAGAGCAAATGATTTCCGTTCTATACAGGTCCACAATCATCGACTGGGATGCCGCCATCCACAGTCGCTTTGGACTTAATGGGCCAAATTAATTGACAATTTTCTGACGTAGGCTGGGAAACGTTTGAGGAAGAAGGCAGACTATAGGCAATATAGAAATAAATCAAATCATTTTTGGAAACATTGTATCGAATGGTGGATGGAATTCCCGAGAAGCCTTATTTGAAATGCACGCTGGAAGAGAAAAGCTTTTGAAATGGTAAATGAAGTTTTTCAAGGGATATATCTGAGAGTATTTTTTGTTTTCTAAATGAAATATTGAAAATTGTTATTGAGATCACTGACAACCATGTATAAGTATTTCATTAATTAGAAAAACAGAAGTCCTCTTAAAATTCAGCATCATTTCTAAAAAATGTAGAATAAATTAAATTATAGTATGGTTAACTTTCCCGTTAGATTCTAGAATTATTATAATTGTAATATAAACACCGCACATATTAATGAGTTTCAGAAAGAAGGTAATAGATAATGTACGGATATTTAATTTGTAATTTGCAGTTCAATTCAATTAACAGACAAATTTTCGTTCCATTTAAGGAGGAATTTGTTTTTGTGTTGTTGATGGGCGTTATGTTTTCAGGCTACAAATCGTGGTATCTGCAATGAAAATAATTAATGGAACGGCTTGGAAGAGAGATGGGGTCCGAGTGTTTCATTATTTTGAAACTATTTCAGTTTTTCGAAAAACATTTTTAAATGAAACTATTCCATTTTTTTTCGAAACGAATTTTGAACTCCATTTGTTTTGACACAACTAAGAGTATTCTGAAATAATTTAATTTTACTATACAAAGAATATCAGTCCTTATGTTATGAAAATGAATATCATGACTATTTGGTATCGAGGAAGAATTGTTTGGTTTACTAATTTTACAATTGATTGCTAGAGAGCTTAATGATACCATCAGGTTTTGTGACGAAGATAAGAAGATGTTGCTATATCCACTTAAGTGGGCAAATTTTTCGGTCTTGCTCAAATTGACTTATGGCATTTAAAACATCGCTTCTTTCAAAATACAAGAACTTAGCTCATTTCTTTCTGGAGATTGTAACAGAATAAACTGTATTCATTAGTAATAAGACAATCAATCATCTTTCAAGGTGTCTTGGTGATAACGGGCTGACCCTCGAATCCACCTGTAAGAGAAGAATCCAAAGGTGTAAGTTCGTATACCGTTCAAGGGAAGTGGACGAAAAGAGTGAATCATTCATTCCGAGTATCTTGACATAGGCTGACTGAAAGGTGAATTGATTATCAAAAAGGAAAGGACTTTTTTTCATCGTTTAACCAGGGCGATAGGTATAGTGCTAACCATGACACTGATGTTGCCAATTGAACTTTATTGAAAAAAAAAATTGCCCCATCAGTGCTCTGAAAGATTATGAAATTATTATTCTTGGAAAATGTGATGGTATGAATGCTTTGAAGAGAAGCAAAAATAAGTAAGACTACATAATTAAATTTTGCAGCCTGCGCTGGCAATCAGAAACTATTTATATATGACTGTAGCTTCGGTCTTGCACTGGTAATATTTAGGCTACCTGTGGCTTGTTGGTTTTAAAGACACAAATTGCGATTTGCAATACATTACCCAATATAAGCATCCTCGGGGGAATTTATACACAACGGTTGCTATCAATCGCTGGTCAGTCGTACTTCCCGAAATCGATCTAAAGCTTTTCAGTAATTTGCAATTGATTACTGGTCAACTTCTTTTATATGACTATCATGCTGCCAAAACAAACAAGCTACAGGGAACTCGACTGCTGGAACCGGGCAATGCTTGACAAAAAAGTACATACATGCGAGCTGTAGGTTTCAAAACATGTCAAAGCTAGTTCAGATTAACAGAACGATAAAGTTGGAGTTCAACAATTGAAATTATCAGTTTGGTAAGTAGCATCCCCTTAACTCAGTCGCGCGCTTTTTCGGCTGGTCATCGACTGCACATCCCCATGTTATGACGATGAGAATCATCCCATCGCTGACGCTAGTCCCTCGGCAAAGGCGGCAATCTACACCTTTGCCACTCTTTACCCAGGTGTTAATTTGATATCAGGTAGAACGCGAAAGCCTATGTTTTATTCTTAGCAATTTGACTCTTGGAATTCCTTTTGGAATGCTCCCCAGTGAGTGGAGAAAGCGCATATTCCGTACTTTAAGTGCGGGCATGCAATGATCCGGTGACTGAGGTAATCATAAGAATGTTAAAAGCTGAAACATGACGTATCAAGCGCCATATAAATATGTTAATATGATTATCATTATTGTTAAATTACTACTACTACTACTAGTAGTAGTAGTAGTAGTAGTAGTAGTAGTAGTAGTAGTAGTAGTAGTAGTAGTAGTAGTAGTAGAAGTAGTAGTAGTAGTAAAAGTAGTACTACTACTGATGCTGCTACTACTACTACTACTACTACTACTACTACTACTACTACTACTACTACTACTACTACTTCTACTACTACTACTACTTCTTCTACTACTACTACTACTACTACTACTACTACTACTACTACTACTTCTACTACTACTATTACTACTACTACTACTTCTACCTATTCTATACTACTACTACTATTTTATTATTATTACTTTTACTATTCTTATCGCTCACCTGTCATGCCTGTACGCTTCCCATGTGTAAATAAAACCTATATTAAACTTAGTTTGAATGTGTGATCTTAAGGAAGGGTCTGAGTGATACTTCTCTTGTTGGTGAAGCCTGATGGTTGAAGAAGAGGATTGATAGTACTGCAGAGGCAGGTGCGAAATCGGAAGTATTAGCATCTATTGGAGCATTGTTGATCACGACAGGGGTACTTACTATACATTCATTGACCTTCATTGAATCTGATTACCATGAATGTGTTCACACTTTGCAATCGTGAAATGAATTGGAAAAGTGGAATAGAATACCATGCCCCTATTTTCTTGTGCCAAATGCGTGTACATTGCCAATTAAAGAGCTAAAATAGTTGGTGAAAAAACCCTTATAAGTTCACATAATTAAAAGAACCTTAACCTCAAGAAAAAAGAACGAAGCCAAGTGAGTGTACATGTAATTACAAAATGTGTATACCCAATATCCACAATCAGATCATAAATCATGAAATACAAATGCATTTCAGAACATAACGTCACATTCCCTGGTTGAACATTGATTTCACATGATATTTGGTTATGGAAAATTAAATGTTAAACATTCTGGTTTCAGTGATGCGTTCACATGATCAATGCCATGATATTATTAGTGCATTTCTCTTTGCCGCAAAAAAAGACCTGATCTAAAGTGATTCGAACAGAGTGTTTTAAAGTGCGATGAACACGGAACTATATTAATAAAGAAAGGGTTCAACTTAAACGTGCGCAAATTTATCGTTATTTTTCGTAATTTTCGTGTGGGTTTTTCAAATGTCGTTAAACATAACCTGGCATTACATCATGGTCATGCGTGTACTATCCTCGAATCGATATTTTGGAGTCATTAGCTGATACTTACTTTGTATCGCACTCAGTATCGATATACTGTGCTCTATGTTAAAGTCTTACGAAATTTATATCATGATTCAAACTCAATAAAATTTGATTTGTGCATGACATGCATCTCAATCTCATTCCCAATCTCACTTTCGTTCGCTTTCTATATATTTATATCAATATTATTGTATTCTGAATGCTGATGCTGATGTTGATGTTTTGATTACAGTTTCAAATGGTAGTTGAAATATCGTGTTAATCCCAATTATCGTGTTGTTGATTTTATTGCGACGTTTAAGGGTTAGAGTGCTGGGAATCGAACCCCGGATTTTCATTTGTAATGTAAGGAACTGTTTACCACTCAGGAAACATGGCGTCCATACTTAGTCTAATCTCAAGTCAAGGTTATATAAATAGCGATATATATAAATACGAAGCTAATATCGGTCAAAATGCAATCTCAGTGTTAATATCAATCTAAATGTTGGTAATAATAGTAATCTCTATTTTCTTTTTTTACGCGAATCCTTCAATTTTACTCCAATCCTCAAATAAATATTAATCTCGATTCCCATCAAATTTTAATGAAAATATATATGCTTTCGATTTCAATCTCATAATGAATTCCACAGGATTTAATATGACTTTTACGAGCTCCATGATTTTAAGAGCGTGGTAATTGGTAGGTCGGGCCATCCATATATCCCATGTTCGAGTATCCTTCTACTGTTAATCTGGCCCCTTTCTATTGATCCGGTTGTTCGTGTATGATCATTTATTCATTCATTGACTAAATACACAATTATAAATATTTTATGTGAGTTTCATTGCATACATCTTACCTCAGCCGAGATAATTTAGGCATTTATCAACTTCTAGTCGGGAAAGGTGCGTTTACACTATCCATGCTGGAAATGCAACTCGTTTTTCTAACTTATAGGGAGTACTTTATTATGTGAAGGTGAAAGTTATAAATACAAATCAATGCGAAATCTGTAATGAAATCGAAACCATTGACCATTTTCTGTTTTTTTTTTTTTGCAGAAATATTAAAGTTTATTGGAAAATCATATCGAGGATGATTTATTTTATTTTCAAAGAAGAAATGGTGATAAGTATGAAAACATTGTTAATTGCGTATAGAATAGACAACCCAAAATTTGATCTTGTTAATTTGACGATCAATGTTGCCCAGTTTGTAGTTTGTAATCATAATGTAAAATGCAACCTTCAAAATCTAAATCATAGCAATAAGAGATTGATCACGGAATTAGTTTCATATTTGAAGTTTTATTTGAATCATTACGGATCTAAACAATTTTGTGTATTACAGGTCAAGAAAATTATTGATATATTGTAATTCCAGTTGTAAATGTTACATCATTTGTGAAAAAGGTTATTCTCATGTAAATATGTATATTTGTAAATATATTTAAACAATAAATCCTCAAGGAAGAGGCAAATAGAAAAAAACTTGTACCTTTTGAACATGCTCCTGTAGTGTGGCATTTTGGGAATATAAGTATTAGAACGACCTATGTCCACGATTATTTCATTTCGTTAAATCAAAACTGTAGAAAAAATAATGAAAATGTTGTTGTGTTTGTCCAATGAAGATTTCGATCAATTTCTTAATGTTTTGGGGGAATTCTTGGATAATTTATTTTTACACATAAACAGCACTATCAAATTTTTAACTGAAGGACAGTTTAACAGATGGACTTGGATCACTTATTATATCGGTTTGTTAGCAACAATTGGCCTATTAACTGAGAGGGTAAACATTTGACATTTTATGATAAAGAGGCTTGGAGTATGATAATTAGGCGTTGTGGCGTGCGCTGCAGAGGTTCGAGGTTCGAGCCCTGGTCACGTCTTTCGGATGGTGACGTTAAAGGTCGGTCCCAGACGTAAATAATCATATCTGATTGATACACGTCTGACAAAACTCAAATACACACACATTTCTAAGGAAACTAGAATTACGTGTAGACTACAGAGGCTGTCATGGTCACAGGTGGTATAAACTAAGATGCTCCTCCCAATCTTTTTTTTTTGCGACAAGAAAAAGGGGAAAAGGAAAGAAAAGGAAATTGAGAATGGTGAACAATGATATGAATTAATTAATATTGTATCAGAATCTATCACAAACTTGAATATTTGTAATAGAAATGCTAACTTTTTTTTGGGGGGGGTCAATTATACGCGATACGCCAAATCGAGCCCCCCCCCCCTTTTTTTGGTTCGTTACGCCATTTGGGGAAAGACTATTTTAACATGTTAAAGGTGGCGTATATACATAAAAACAAGTAATAACACTAGTAATAGGGCTAAAGCACCAGTACGACAATACACCAGACGGTGGACTGTACTGTTTCCAGAAGAAGAAAGCATCTGTTTAGACATTTTTCTTTCTTTTCGATCACTGACTTTTCCACTTTCCAGTTTGAAAAAATAGGGTCGGTCAATTCGCCCTCTTAATTGGGCAAAGCAAGAATGCCCCAAATAAAATAAATAAATAGTTATATGTCTATTTTTCCGCCTCTTTGGTGTACGGCGGTTTGTGAGAGATGAAACAGTAGAAAATACTGTAAAACCTTATGTTTTAAGAACTTAAGACCGAAAAGAGGAAGATTTCGCAGTATGGCGCATTGCACACCAGGGCAGGGCGGATGTTAGAAGAAAATAAAATGTCTGCTTTATATCCTTGGGCAATATTCAATAATAATCCCGTGGCCGCACAACCTGGATACTACGTGTACAGCCGCGTCACCCTGATTCTTTGCGCTATCGTTTAATATTGTCTTCGTTCAACTTGCAGATCCAGGGTCGGGGCGAGAGGGTGTGGGTTCCAATGTAGATGGTAACTACTAATCATTATTTTTTCTTTCTTTAGAAGGGAGGGCACAAGGTCCTGGGCCCCACCCCGGGATCAATAATGTTCTATCAAATTTGCTTGTCATATTTTCCGGCAACATTATATGCCAACTAGAACTTTTTTTCTAACAGCAAGAAAAAACAAAACAATGTTGAACATTTTTCTTCGCCCTTACATATGAAACTCTTTTACCGAAATCCTTCACCCGCCTGTATGTATGAGATCCTGGATCCTCCAGTTCACAACATATACAATATGAGTAAACATAGCTCTATAAATGAATTTAAGGCTTTTCTTCGCAGCTTGGATTTGTGCGTTAATGATATGAATTGTGAGCTACCATTGACCTATGGTGCGACGACGTTGTCAAATTTATCATTGCAAAATAATAGACGTATATTGAATCATTCGTAATTACTATTATTTTAATATTTTATTTCACTCATCAAATTATGATTACTAGGCCTATACACATAGGCTGCGGAAGCGTGGGGGACCTGTCCCCCCCCCCCTAAATCTTATGTCGATAACTTTTTTTTGCTTGTAAAATGTTTTTACCTGTGTCCATCCCAAAATTTCAGGTGGACCCCCCCCCCCTAAATTTGTTGGCTTCCGCTGCCAATGCCTATACATCATGGTCTTTCTACGGTTTAAACAAGGACATTTTTAAAATTAACAGAAGGCATTGAAATCTGAATACAAATATTTCTTTCTTTGACTTGGTGAAAGAATGAATAGGTCTACACTCTCGAAATCATTATCGGTCAGGCATGTCGTAACCTTCAACTGATTATTATGCAATATTGATAATTATGCCCGAATCTCAGGTTGATATAACGTTTTATGCATCAAATTACTTCAGGGACCAGATACCGGGCAATTACTACAGGAAACCGTAACGTAAGCATTTCCGCTCACCACTGGGATACACAGGTAAAAGTATCATTGACCTGTAAGAAGTACACATCTTTTCTCTTATCGACCTAGCCACATGGTATATTTTATATACTACATCCTCCGTATTCATTTCATCATTTCACTAAGTTGTATTCTGTTGAACCGAAAAATTAATAAATCTGTATAAAGAAAATAATCAGAATCTTAAGAACAAGTGATCATCATAGACATCCTAGGGGTGTTTCACACAGATTTAACTACCAATAGCACTTAAATGCTGACGCGTACACGGTATGCAACGCGCAATCTCATTGATCAAGTCACAGTAGTGCGCGTCCTCTTCGCATGATCTGACCAATGCGGTCATGCTTTTTATAAAGTACGCAACTAGGCATTTAACTGCGACTCTAATTCATATTTAAATCTTTGTTAAACATCCCCTAGGTCTACTAGATTAAATGTGTATATACTGTTGTTAGCATTATACGTCAGTTAAAAACAAAAACATAAAAACTCATCGAAGACCATGGAATATACCTACCGAATAACAAAATGTTCAAAAAGAGTCGTTTCATGTCCACACGGGTCGACCATACTATGATCACTCATCACCATGATAAATGTCACATCGAATAATGGAATTCTCTTTTCCACATGGATCAAACTTGGATGTGACAAGCAAAAGTGACCTAAATGAATACTTGTTTTTGCTTTGAAGGATGCTATTGACCAAGACGTCTTGTGTAAATGTTTGATGAGACTCTACTTATCAATCAAACAAAATTGATTACTGATATAATAGGACTATGACAACATTTTGAGCATAACGATAATTCACGTTCAAATACTTTTTATAAGGTTTCGAAGAGCAAACTTTATGGGCTATTTTTGTTAAGTTACCAAATGATGGACCTCAGGCGTTTACTACCAAAATTCTTATTAGACATTTTCCACGTTTTATCCTCATCAATAATTGCAGAATACGTGGAAAATGAGACGAACGTAAATCTCAAAGTTTGACGAAAAGCCATGATAAAAATATATGAATTTTCAAATTATGATTGCATGATGTCACAAGCTAGAAACTACCACCACTTAGCATGTAATATAACTTGTTCGTAATTACTATGAATATTTTTCTTAGGTAGTATGTATTGGGCAATCTCAAGCTAAAACAAATATTCCAATAGTCCTATATGGGAAATGGCTTGTCATGAATTCGTATAATACGTGAAAAATTCAATCTTTTCATATCAAGATTATTTCAAGATGAGCCACACCTGTTACATATGAAAATAACTGGTGTTTATTAATATTACCTCCCCAAAACGAACTGACCGCTACAGAGTACCAATTTCAAAATTTTGAAACATCAAAATGAATAAAAACTCACGGGATATTTCCATTTTCCTCTAGCTCGATTCCTTTCTCTGACTTTCTCCTGTCATCCATGTTTCTATTATTGATTATGTAGTTCAGATATCACAAATTGCTGGTAATTGATGCAAATGCAATTTAATGAATATGCTTGTTGATGCCACTCGACGATGAACAACTTCTAAAACCTGCATGAAGCTTTCCAAACACGGCGGCTGCTATCCCGGATGCACAACCAAACCTGTTAGAGATTTTGGGAGCAGTAGCCTGACAACTCTGATGTTCACACGTACTTTAAAATAAATATATTTATTATGCTTCCATTTCGTTTGATTGTGTTGGATTTTCAGATTGTTGGTCTTCCTCGATACAGTTGACCTCAACAATGACCCAGATTTAAAAGGATCATATGAAGATCATCTTTCATCGAGTAAGAGGGAGCCCCCGCTCTCCAAGGGTGACAAAAACGCCAGTGGTGGTATGAAGATTTAGGAATCGTTTTAAAGTTACACCCTTGTATGATTAAGGTCAATTTGGTGTTTATAAAGGGATCAGTAACGAGTTTCGTTGCGATTTTAAAGATTGTTATGGAGGTTTGGCGCTTTTATTGGGTGAAAGAGTTTGCGTAAAGAGGCGTGGTCAAATCGTTATTGGTGTAAATATGCAATATCATGTTATAATTTTAATACAACATGAGCATAATATTACGAATGGATTTTCATTCCAGTTACAGAGGCTTGTCAAGATTACGTAATAATCGTCTATTCCGACCCGCTTAATTTCACCAGTGTTTAATTACCCAGGCTTGATTACCCACTGTGACCACAACGAATGAATTTTGATCAGAATCACAACCCGTAATTTTACTTTCTAACTTATTGGATGAAAGATCCGACACACATGACGTTCGGTCCCCTAAAGATTGTACGGATATCAACCAATCTTCGCAAAACTACAGATCATGACATTTGATGGAGGTTAAATATAAGTTTGAAATCTTCTGAGTAGTTGTATTTCTGTGGTTGGTTAGGAATCATACCCACCGAATCCTGACACTCATTAACTTTATATACAACACTAGTAGATTTACCAATGCCACAGCAGTCATGGTAACTGACACATTAAATGCCGGTTCATGATAATTGACTCCTAATCCATACCTGGCTGAGAAAAGAAACACTGTGCCACGATCATGTTATAATTGCTCTTTAAGCGATGTCCATAAGTTTTGTCATATTGTCATCAGGTATTGTTCTTTAGAAATCTAAATATGATATAATGATATAATTGATAACTTATACAGATTGAACATAAATCACACATTGTGGTATTAAAACAAGGTTTTAAGGACCATATTATTTAGTTAGGTATTTATATTATTTGTGATATGAAAGATAAGAATACAGTTTTCAGATGATACTACGCCAAAACGAGGCAATTTACATCTCTTTTTTGATCAAGACATTTCACTCACTCTGCTAAACAACGAAGTATCGATAATGTCTGAAAGGATATTCAAAATCCGTATCAACGATTCATTCAATCAAGACAGTAATCAGGTAATGCCATTATTTAAATCATGATGAAAACGAATACGTGAAAGGCGTTGTTTAGCTATTGAATTTACAAGTCTAAAACTTGGATTATACAGAGTTACAAAAATCAGGGTACGATTACATCCGACTGTAAAGCGGCTCACTGAGTGGTGTACTTCAAGGACGATTATGATAACATTAGAGCTTAAATCATCCTGTTTAACTCCAGTATTTGTTAAGAATGATTAGGCTTCAAATATTATAGATATCATTTTGCTGAGGAGATAGGCGCCACGAATAGTATGTATCATAATATTGAAATAAGTGTTTCCTCGTATTGAGAATGAGGATGGGAGAAAGCGATGTGTGACTCTATGTCTTTAATGACAGACATATCGAACGAAATGTAAAAAAAAACACAACGATGTCAGTCAGTCAACCATTTCAGAGTATTGTTAGTCATGTTAGTAGTAAAAGAACAAATTAAAAAAAATGAACGAAAATAACAAGGAACATGACCTTTGCGATAGTGTTCCATGCATCGAAAGGTCAGATTTGTATCATTTTATTTCTCTTAATTCAAGTCAACTTCTGAATAGTTCATAACCGATCGAAATAATATTATCCTGCAATTTTAAAAGTTCTAGGGATGTACGCTATCCATCGGCCAAGCCGGCTACATGTTCCCGCTAATCCTGGCCGTCACAAGCCGACAAGGTCCCGAGGCGCTCCATTCTATTGATCTTCGCGCCTCCCAAAGTGTTAACTCATTTCCTTCGCGCCCAAAACCTGAATCGGGCGGGAGAATACATCGTCTGTTAATTACACAATAGCCCTCGTCGACCAGGGACCTCGTTTTGTAGAAGCTACACAGTGTATCAATAGGGGGGGGGGCATGCCATGAAATTCATAACAAGGGGCGAACGCCTCTCCATTCCGTGGCGACCTCGAAAAGGGAGGGGCTTTTCATCAGCAGGTAGGCATATTTAGATTTACTAAATCTTCTAGATCTTCTAAGTCATTGTCAGATCTAGGAATCCGATAGGATGAACATGTGACTCGACCTGTGAATAATAACCCTTACCTGCTTACCCTGGTGTTGGAATGGGGGAGGGGGTCTAGTATATCACGCTCGATCAGAAAAAAAACGTGTTAAATGGTTTGCATTTTTTCTGGTTAAGATGTGGGTAGCATATATGTTGTCAAAGTTACTACAAAACGCGAGCGAAAAGGGGGTATTGTAATTTTTGAAGGTTTCCATGCCATATAAAAATAGTATAGTAGGCTTCATGGAACACCATGTATCTGTCTTGGGAAAACGTTGGTCCTGGCGTTTCGACAAGACAGTGTGCTCTTGTCATCTTCAAGGAAATGGGTTTGATTTCTTTTTTATGAAGAGGGGTATCTTTTAAAAAATATTCGAGCCTACATCCTTGCCCTTGTAAGCGCAGTAATCATCACAATGTGCCACGCTACCGAGTCGTTGCCAACTATTCTAGAGCCTCATAGTAAATCCTTTACTATGAATGTTCATGAAGACGCAGGGTTAATTTCATAGGAAACAATATAATTTCATTAACCTAGGCCCTTTAATAAGTATGACATTTGCCATGTCATTTATGTTTTAATCTATCCCATTTAAATTACAATCGGCTATAGGTCTACTTGACTAGCATATGAATCTAATTTCATTTTCCTGCGAACCACACAGTCGATGAATCATCTTGACTCTGCTACTCGTAGATAGATTTCTGACATTGTTATTTTTAGCATTATAACGTTACATTATTCGTGTAAGAATTGTATTGCCGGCATCAACTCATTGCAGATCTATTCCCGGTCACGATTCTTATGCAGCCAGCAATGGCGCAGTACAGTGGCAGTACAGTGGCAGTACAGTGGCAATCAGAATCAATCAAGTTTCCCTCCCTGGCAAGCAAACATGAAACCCGTCATCGATGACGCACTCACTGTGCCCTGTTTGGTTGAATGTTCGCCCGATAGAACGCGTACTATTCTGGCGACGTAGGATTCGCTTTAATTAGTTCATTTTCTACTCCGCCGGTTAGAATTGCTGATCTGCCTATGCCTATGTGAGTAAATTACCAGCTGGGTTTTTGTCATCTCAACCCTTTCAATCTCGAGCTATTTGATGAAGAGATTGAATGAGTCAATCGTACTTCATTTCACAGATTTCTCTCAAAGACGTAATAGCCAGATCGCAAGTAATTCATCTTTTGACCAATAAGACACCATCAAATGTAATTCAAAAATATGAAATAAACATCTAACCATTTTAATTTGAAGATGTTCAACAGTTGGGACAAGGTGAAGTTCAAGGTACGTATTTCTCAGGGAATTAAGATAAAGTTTTCCATTCGCTTCGAAAAGATCGTAATGGGAGGAACAAAACCCAATGCTAGTGCGAGTTCGACGTGGTTATAACATGATAGTTATACCATAGTGATATATAAATATTACTGACTATTATGGGCTGAGGAGTGTTTTCTACGAAGATTCCAAGTCACTACAAGTCGAGCATTTGTGTAGATTATAATTTATTTGGTTGAAAGCTCCTCTGTTGGGAAAGTATTTTTTGGCTTTGCTGTGGTAATTGATGAGAGTTGAACTGATTCAATGAATTTTTATAATAATGTTAAAACAATGGAAATTGTGCCTTAAATTGGCGGTATGGACATCAACAAATCCATTATTATATTATCAAGTTGAAATAAAATGTTGAATACGTAGTTAATTTAGCTATAATATTAAAAGTCTCTCGCAGTGTTTCTTTTCCATACATGTAGTTATTCTCTCCATTATTCTTCACTACATCATTTTCTCTTTCTCCCCAATACACTCCCTCTCTCTTAATTTATCCCTCTATCAAATTTTCACCCCCCCCCCCTCCTCTCTCTCTCTCTCTTCGTCTACATTTACATCTGATACAACCCTTTAAATCATAAGAAAAATCATAGCGGAAAATTTCATGAATAATATAATGCCAATCACTAGTAGTGACGAGATAGATAGCCTCAAATATCATAATGCAATTGCCAATAAAGCTAAAGCAAAGAGTAATTTATCATTGCAATAAATCATATTCGTCAGTATCCCCCATTACGGTTACAGTGTATGTGTGCGCGCACGCGTGAGTTGTGGGCATGTGAGAGGGTGTGTGCGTGTGTGATTGAAGGGGTGGGGGGGGGGTTCTACGATGAATAGCAAGCACAACCCTATTCACCCAATTGCTAAACATTTTAAGGTAGATTTTAGCATGTTTAGACTGATTTATAATGGTGGTTTAGGTGCATTTTCCACACCAGATAAACTGCAGATACATTTTTGATGAGGGAAGAACAGAGACGAAAGCTGGCGTCCGCGAAATGACTTTTTGATATCCTTTCTTCAAAATAAGTCCTGTATCAACTTTATGCAAAATAGTTTCTGGCTCATCAAAGAAATATTTGAAAATCAAGACAGATAAATAAAACAAGTGAAAACGAAACGTGCATGTATATTACAAAACATATGTATATTTAAGGTATACAAATGCAATAGACATGATAGAGGGAGGAACGTATGTAAGATCCAACATGCTGAAATCCATCCTGCCACAACCAATATTTTGTTGATACCACTCTCTTCAAACCTGCATTGTTTGGTAAAACCGAATGAGACAACACACCTTTGTACTCATACAAATAGCAGCGAAATATGACGGCCGTCCTGATTAATGAATTTTGAAATAAAATCGTAATGTAATTAAATTGAATCAGCGTGATAACGTTAATGCATTGATTCCGAGTTCAACAATTTTCGAAGAGCTAATAAATCTAATACCATGAATTCTAAATGGATTAATCTGGATATGGACAGCGAGCGATGGACTTAAGCTAATATTGCTTCAGTGATTTTGATAAAAAACATATTCTATTGGAAATTAAAGGGAGAGATATGTTATATATTAGAGACATATAATACTAGGTAATTTAAAAAGAAACAGGATGTGGAACATGTCAAGCGACAGAAAATCGAATGTTTCAAAAAAATAAGAAAACTATATTTGTGTTGTAATGGTGAATAAAACACGAATGGACAATCCATGGTCCCATGGCATTGCTTCGGTGACAATTGCTCTGATGGAAAAATTTCATGTTAGACAAACCTAAAATCTAAAGGTAGTGTCACACCTTGGCGTTTTAGACAGCGTATGCCCGACGTATAAAAAATTCTCTAAAACGTGGGCATACGCTGAACTTTGATTTTTTTTTTTTCAACTCTGGGCGTATACTTAGCGTATTCATAACGAGTTGGACATATACTTAACGTATTAGTAACTTATATCGAACGCTTCGTTAACTTATAAGTAACGTTTCCAACGAATGCTTAGCGTATTGCTGGCGTACACAACTTATGCCCTACGATAGCCTAACTTACGCATAGCGCGCGGCAGCGTATCGCTGACGAACACGTGTCGTAGCCTATAAAAAGGCTGCCGCTCGACTATTCAAATCATAACCGCACGATACATCACCGTATCAACACCACCGCCATGCCGAAGAAAACTCCTGTGAACCCCACCTTTATATACCAATTCCTATAAACGGTTAATACGCCATTATAAGGTAGCTGTAAGTTATAAACACGTTCAGTAACTTTTTGGTCGTCCGGAGCACGTCTTCATACGTCAATATACGTTGGAGTTAAGTTACACATACGTTCAAAGCACGTTACTCATATGTTAGAAGTAAGTTTTAGGGTACGCTGGACATTATCTCGACGTACATCGACTTATGAGTAACTTACGAGTAACGTGTATCAACGACCGCGTAACTTGCCTACAACTTATGGCCCGCGTATGCGGGACGTATGAGCCATACGCTGGCATACGTCGAAAAATTTTGTGCTTGCACAAAGTTTTTCGACGACCTGCACAAAATTTTTCGACGGCCTCGCCGTATGACGACGTATACCAGCGTGTTTTAGCGTACTCTTAACGTATGCAAAACTTACCCGTAACGTATTCGACGTACGCCAGCGTATTCGCCAAATTCCTCATACGTCGGGCATACGCTGTCTAAAACGCCAAGGTGTGACAGCGCCTTAACCTCCAATATTAAACATGCTAAATAAACCCTAATCCTTTTATTTACATTATTCTGAACCAAAACATCTTTTACATTTCTAATTCTAACCCTATGGCCTTTGACAGAACCATATTAAGAATTTTGTATGATTCAATTTCCTCTCAATTATTGTCACATATTCTGATAATCAGAACTTTCTAATAAGATAACTTATACAATTTTCCACATTTCCCTATTGTATTGGGTCAAATCCCTTCCATAGGCCTTTTGGTCAAAAGGGAATGCGTAGGGAATACATCGACATGACATCTAAACTAAAGACCATCACTATTAAATGATAATACTAGGCTAACACTGGTGTAAGCCTTTAATTGTTATTGGTATCCATGAAGTCACATTTACAAAAATTACCAAGATATTTATTCCGTCCATTCCGTCTCAATCCATTACATGATTATAATTATATATTTCTTCGATTCGTGCTATGAAAACTTTGAAATGTTATGCGTAGGGTATAAATTATGTAAATGATTAATGTGCAATTATGTTTTAGATGCATTAGCCAATGACCTATTTTATAGTTAATATCGTAGTGAATATTACCCTCGCAAAGAACAATTTAATGATATTATCCCTAGTTTGAACATGTTAATAAAAGATTTGTCATAATATGAACGAAACTATGGTAATTTCTATCCGATCTAAAAGACCAAAAATGAAATAAATCCTGGACCAAATGTTACTAACTGCCTTTAGCAGATTTACGTCCGACCTTCAGTGGAATGCAGTGGCCTACCTAGGATTTTTCACAAGGGGGCAAATTCGTTCGCCCCAAAATTTGACAAGCAAAAAAAAACTCTTCAACCACAAATATAGGATTTCGTAACATAAAAAAATGACAAGCAAAAAAAAGGTATTCAAACTCAACAGGGGGGCATGGATACGTCGCTTGCATGGGTTGTGACTCGTCAGCCCCCCCCCCCCCGTAGGTACGCTAATGTGAGAACGATTGATAAAATTTTATGATTTAAAACAAACAAAAAAAGTTATATTTGGGTGGAACTCCCCTTTAACTCCTTCAATCGATATACAGCGTCACCGATCTTTCAACAATGGTGTCACCTGCTTATCAAGAAAATTATGTTTCCCAGAAGGAAATATGGCTCCTTCGATCACTGCTTCGCAATTTGCATCATGGAATACACATTTGTAACAAGCAGGACTAATTAGCCCGAGCTTGATGATAATTAGTCCAAGAAGTGAAATTCCCCAGAGAAATTGGAAACAAGGGATATTATCACCTAGCGTTCAATGCACCTATACCTTGGATACCTACATGAAGGAGTATCATTTGATTGCGACAAATCGAAGAAAGTGTAATGAGACGAACGCATAGCGATTTGCATACACAAGAAATAGAGAGCAAGAATTGACATTAACAGATTACATTTTTTTTCGTACATATTCCCCGAGATTCAAGTAAACATGGTAAATGAGAAAGCTTAGCAATCATTGAATTCCTGACTGTCGTGCTTCATCAGAATTCTCCACTTTTCATTTTATTTTAATTCAATGGCTTTGGGGGCGTGGTACTTCTTAATGAACTAAAAAAAGGTGTATTGATACATGTACATTTAAGTGTTTTAAAACTCTATCCCATCCTTCACTGTCTATCTGCCCCCCCCCCCCCCTCTCTCTATCGCTCGCTCTCTCTCACCCTTGCGTATTTCTAAGACCCAAACACCTTTTCACCTTGTAAAATTTCTTCCCGCCATCACGGAATTAGAATTGTGCTATTTTTTTAATTAACCCAACTTTCATACTACTATGTTTTAATAACGATTTGCATTAACGTTATATGCCCGTATTCTGAACTCGGGTTTGAATTAAACCCTGGTTAATTGGAGCGCAAATCCCTTTCAGTATACATTCAATTTATGAACTCATATGACACTAAAATTGTTCATAATTGTCTAAAAGCAAAAGAAAACGAAATATTAAACATAAGAAATATACAATATAAACAATATTTTCGAATTTTTAGCTCCCGTAATTTTAGCTCAGGGTTTGACCGTGGTCTAAGTTAAACCTGACTTCAGAATACGGGCCTTAGTGTATTCCTGAAGACTGTTTACGTTAATAGAACGGCGATATATAGAGTTCAATGTTATTCCAAACTTAACTACAGCTATAGGCTTTTTCTCCCCTTGAGCGGCTTACAATCGAAATGGTAAGAAAGAAAACACTACATACATCGATAAAAAAAATATACAATTAACCATTCGGCTACCATAACACCAATGTCGCACAAGTAGATTCATACTTTAATGCATACGCTTAGATATTTACTTTCTACTATTTTAATTTTGTGTAATTGAATCTGAATATTTCCTAATCGTCAAGAATAAATTCATTATCTACTGCCGATAGATGGCGTCCGTACATTATTAGCGGTTAGAGATATCGCATTGCCTCCTCAATCATAATATGGTAAGCGTGAAAATTCATATGTGGTCTATATTATGGTTGCTCCACTTTATATGTTTGTCAATTTGCCTCCGACGAAGATTCTGCTAGGATCGAAAGTTTAGGCCCCTTTTGACTCTCTGATTTACTCCATTGGCTCCTTTTTTAGATAAGCAGTTTTCAGCAGCTTCTTTTTGCCAAAATTCAAATGTGTTAGAGGATGACTTAAAATCCCGCACAAGATCTCAGACATGAGATCAAATTGTTATTAATTGCATACTCAATTAAGTGATGTTTGAAGTCTACAAATAAAATCAAAGGCCCTTAAGTAAAGCCTGTGTATAGCTTTGGTAAAGGGTCAATAATGTGATTGATAATCGAATATCATCTAATATGACAGTCTTACTGAAGCGTAGAGACCGTTAGATATTTTTCCAACTGCACTTCTCTGAGAAAATTTCAAATTTTCAAATCTTGGATAGGCCTATATAGCGCCCTCTCTCGGCGATGCTTGTTTTAAATATAAAAAAAATGGCATTCAAGCACTTATCTTATAAATTTAGTGATTAGATATCCTAAAGTTACAGACAAAGAACATATCTTGAAAGTGTCAGCCCATTCCATGATTTGGAATAGGATTTAATTGAAAGACAAAAACACATAGATATTTTTATTTGATCGGGTGACCCAATAAAGTTAAATTTCCATGTAAAATCGCAAAATTTATCCTGTAAAACACATTTTCATTTCATATCCTCCACATCATAACTGTTATAGGGCATATCCATTCATATTAGCTAGCAATGAATTGGAATAGTAATAGGTGCATTTTGGTGGATTTACCAAAACTATACACAAGCTTTAAGTAAATTCATATGATTGGATTGTCTTCGTTGCATGTTTTCTTTAGAGCAACAGAAAAAAAAACATTTGCAAACGCACTCACAAGAAAAGTGCTCGATGAGAACAAGATGAACCAGATACCTTTACACAGCTAAAATCACTAGGGTTATAATGGGGAAGATTCTTGAGAACGTACACTCTTAAAAATGCTGGGCACCATACTGTCCACATTACATTGGTTAAAACTTTATCCAATTCTTGGTAGTTTTAAACCAATAATGTGTAGGTTGGGTAAAAACTTCACAGTATTGGGTGAAAATTACCCAGAGTTGGTAATTTTTTAATCAATTGTTCTGAGGACAGTATGTTGCCCAACATTTTAAGAGTGTAACGATGGTCATTACATATCAATATAATTTTTTTTTTTTTTTTAGAAGTATTCTTATTTTTTTCTTTCTTGCATAACTCAATGATAAAAAAAAAGTATCAAAGTCTTACTTTATTACCACGAAATAAATTGCTTGGATTGCATGTAACTTGGTTTGTTGGTGTTTCCCCAAGACTTTTTTTTTGTAAATCGTTTATAAAATTCTGTTGAAATTTTTAAAGACTTTTTCACTAAACGAAATAATCTAACATGAAATAAAATGATCTGAAAGTGTGTGCGGGTATTTATTCAAAGAAGAAATCAACCAAAATAAAATGATCCCAAAAATTCTGTTTTGGTCTCGAAACGGAACGATTGTTGCAGGAGTATTATGTCATGTCATCGGTCTAAATTTCACAGGGATGACGTAGAACGAACATAGAACACGGGATATAAGACAAGCGTCATCGCGAGATGGCGCTCATTTTATTTTCGAATCTTAATACGGGCGAATCAATTGAGTAATGATCCAACCATCTCCACAATAATTGTGTCAGATAGAAATGACAATATCAAAATTCACATTAATACATGTTTTATGAATAAATGTCTGGGCTTTTAAACTTGATGCAATCGTGCAAATATCGACATGGTTTGGGTAGGGCAAAGTAATAATTCTTATTTCATTTAACAAAACAAAACCTAGGTCTATACAACATTGTTTGGCTGTTTTATACACGTTTAACATGATAGTAAAAAGTGCTACCAGCAAATTAACCACTCTTTATAGCATAGCACATCCCCAATCTAACTAGAATTCAGAGTATATCCCGTAGTCTGGTAGAGTGAGTTAAAGTATAAAGCGTACAGGTGTAGGGGAGCATTCTTCTTTCAACACGTTTATTTCCCCCAACCAAACACTGCTCCACTGCCGGTCTTCCTGAATTATTCGCGAAGGAAAATAAATATGAATCGAGGAGCTAATTTGATAATAAAAGCGCAATTTTCTCTTGTGCGAAGTGTAACCTTATATACCTTAATGTCAAACGTGTACCGTTACCAATCGCGGTCAAGTAAGTTAGAAATGTTCACTTTGCTGCATGTCTGTACTGATATGTTAGGGTATACAGAGCCAAGTGTGCACGCCTTTTGGAAAGGACTGGCAGTGAGAAAGTATCTATCAGACAATAGTTTGAGTCATTTGACCAAACCCAATCGATCATGTCAATGGTAAAACGCAAAGGGACACTTGATGTCTTGTTCCCATTGCTAGAATATGCATGGCAAGCATTCGTAGGTCTCCAGGCCTTATTTATGCAAATATATTTTTACTAATACGCTATATATATATATATATATATATATATATATATATATATATATATATATATGTGTGTGTGTGTATATATATATATTAGTTAGTAATAGTGATTTATAATGAATTCTGATCGGTTTATACAGTTTGCAATGGAGTTTTGTATTTGAATATTTTCTTTTCATTTAAAGCATTGAAGCTTTACGTAAAAATCTATAAGAATTTAGCTTTTAATTGAAATTATTAAATCATTATATTAAAATCATTATCCACAGTCATTCGATGTTTAAAGTCTATTGAATTAATACTACCACCACCACTATAAAAGTACGTTATTCTTCAAAATTACAAACAGGATTGAAAACGATTACAATGTTATCTAATAACTTAGAATGAATCCTTTTTAATCAAAATGAGTGGTGTAACGATGGTAACCCCCCTTTGATTTTTTGTTATAAAAAGCATTTTTAGTTACATTTAAGTTAAAAAAAACGATGTTCATTTAAAGCAACATCCTAAATAACTTGTCAGTATGAATGCAATGGCAATGAAAGCAAGATTCAATAATTCTTTCTGCAAACATGTTGCGTGCAATAAAAGATTTAGGAATGAAATTGAGGGAGCAAATTCCAAATATATTTTCTGGCTATTGAAAGAGCCTCTGCCTCTTACTACCAATTCTTCTAAAGGTGGGGGGGGTAATTATTTTTTGTATTGCTCATCTCATTGTTCATGACTTTAATATATTTTTTTTCTAATCCGTTTAGGGTTCCTGTTTAAGTAACTTAAAAAGACCAGGAAAACGATTCAATCAGTAGATTCATTTTTAGAAGCTAAATTCGTTCTTAAGATAGACTTTATATAAATTTCATTGTTCATACATACATGAACTAAAAATGCAAGTTTAAAATATGTTTTGACGATTTGATGTTAGCGACTCGGAAAATAAACCTTCTTGAACATGTTGAACATGTTGAATAGAAATATCGATATCACTGCAATTGCTCGGAACAAAGGTTTATATATATATATATTTCTTGGTTTTTATCTATGAAATACTCAAATGTCATTTTGAGTAATGCACAAAAAAGCATTTGAACACAACCAGCCAAAATATGTTGAAGTGAGCAAGCAGGTGCTCGCAAAAACAAAGGTATATTGAACATTTTGAATGAACATGCTATCAAAATAAAAAAAATAATAATGAAATAAGTAAACATTTTATTTACTCAAAGAGAAGCATCACTTTGAGGAAGAAACTACTCTACCAGCGGGCCTATCATAAAATGTTATTGTTTATCCCTTTCCATAGCAATCTAAATGCATTGCTTAGCGTAGTTACTTACTATCTTTTTAAATGGCCAACGTTATAGTTGAACTTGCAACGGTCAATCGAATCCGCAGCTGCATGTGTATATTGTTCAACATACTCACCTCCAACGAATCAGAATCGTCATTTCAAACTATGTTTTGGTTGCAAATATGTAACATGATCCAACAACAGGATTCGGACATTAAACCTTGTACTTCACACGTACTTTTCACTCACGATTCCCTTCTCCCGTGCGTTACATTGCTGAACGCGGTTACACCGACGCAGTCACAACAACGAATCCTACGGCAGACCAATCAAAGATAAATACGTTATTCCGAATGGCATACCATCGGTCGATTTGGATTCGGTCTCGATGATGTGACTGTGATATAACTATGACAGAAAAGTGTTTGGTGCACAACCGGACAACCTTATCCCCAAATTTGTTCTTTAACCGTGGTTCTGAGACTCATATCCTTCTACATGGATGTATCAAGAGCAATGCATACACCAGCTCTTGCAATATCCCACATTCGACGTTGGTGTTTCTCAAAAACGGATATTTGATGTAACATGTGGTGTCTGAAAGTAGCAGCCGAACCATTCTTCACGGGACCCACTTAGCTGGAAGTCTAGAGCAATGCATACGGACGTACACACTGCATAAAATGGACATTTTTAAACTGTACATGAGGTAATCTCTTTTTGTCAAGTACGCATTTTCTCTAACTTAATTAGTCTGAAACATGTGTGATTTTTGCAGGCCTTCCCATCATTACAATAAAACATCAATAATATAACAGAGTAGTACTCTATCACATTTATGAAGTTATGAGTCAATTCACACAATAGATAATGGAATTCCAGTCATCAAACGGACTGAACGAACATGATTTAAAGACAGTCTTAAAGCATTTTGAACCAGTTCTCACGGAGTTTATTAGATACATTAACATGCAGTCACACAACAGTAGTTGAAAAAAAACAGCGTACAAATGCTTCCTCAGTTGAAACGCCTCATTGTTTGTCTGATTCACTGGCAGTAATATTTCCACTTACTTTAATCTGTTGAACAGAAAATTCGGTATTATTTAGAATGCTTTATTGTAGTTTTTATTGTGATTTTTTCTAGAGGGAAGATCTTGTCTTTTGCTAATTTTGTGTGATAGATTTTTTTTTAAATGATTTTGTTTCGTACCATGCATTATGCAATCGTATAATACCGTTAATATGTTCTGTTTCAGGAGCAAACTGACGATTGACGAAAGGCAATATTCTTTAATGAAAGGGTTATCATGTACCATGAAATACAGAAATAAACAGGGTTTTTTATGTCAATGTGTCAAAGTGACTGCGCTGTGTTCCTGTGTGCCTAAAAAGTCACAAATGGCTAAAATTCCAATTCCTTTTTCCTGTACAATATGTATAGGCCGAGATTGTCGATTCCTATTAGAAAACTTGTATAATATCCTTATACTATTAATGATTCATTGAATATTGCCCCAAGTGAGAATGCACTTAGAAGAGAATGAGATATGACATATATATTTTTACACTAAGAATAGGAGAGTTGCCCCGGTCGCAGCCCAATGACCAAATTACCAATTTAAGACTCTCGTGATTTTAGCCATCTCAAGTTTGAATTATTTATACCTCCCTGATTATTGAACCAATTTCTCCCAAGTGTCACCAATCTGTTTGGCTTGGTTTTTCATCTCCATCATTTTCATATCAATAGGCTATGGTTGCGTTCTTAATAAAAATAAAAACATGGAAAAGGGGGAAAGTAAGAATTTGGTGAATTTGTTTTAATGAGCTCTAACGGTAAAGACATTTTAATGAAATTACTATTAAATGTGTTCAGTGCTTTGGTTTATGTTAAACATCGTTTAGGTCGCACAGATACATGTATTCGCTCACACAAATGGTAATATATATATATATGTGTGTGTGAGGGTGACGGTATGTGTGTGTGAGGGTGTGTGTGTGTGTGTATACCGACGTATTTAAAGCCTGTCTATAAATCTATTGTAAAATGCCAGTAATGTAACAGAGCATCATCAAACAATGATTGAAAAAAATGCAATAATAATCATTAATCGAATTTTCACTCATGGCATTTTCCGACCGTTGGATTTCAGGAAAAATGTAGCGCCCTCTCACGGAAATAATTTATTATGATTATCATTTGAACTAGCCATTTTAGCACTTTCTTTACATATCCGGTCATTTTGGCTGAAATTTTCTGCTCATTCCATACTTGAGAAGGGGTTTTTATATAAACATCTGATCAAATTCAATTCAGATGAGAATCGATGTATTCATCAAATAAAACACATTTTTACTTTATATATTTCACACCGCAACGGTAAATTTTGTGGCACATGTATTCATTTAATTTCGTAAATAGAAAAAGTTACCAGTCAATCGTCTTTATACATTTCATTTCATTGATCAACCCTATCTTCGCACTTTGTTAATGGTATACTTCTTTAACAATGCCAATAAGGGAGGGCCTAGAAAACGCCGTCGCATCAAAGTATTTGTTTTTCTTCAAATAATGACAAAAAACAGAGGAATAGAGGACAATTTTTCTGTATAGACCAATTTCACAACGTGAGAGGGCAGCAGACTGGTCGCCATGCTGCGGTGGGCGAATCAACTTTTATAGTACACAAGTCAATAGGGTATTTGGTACATTCGTTCGATTTTTTTTTATTTTGGACCAATTGAGCAGATTTCTTGTAAGATTCACAATGAGCATTAATCGGAGAAGTTCAGGTCGCAGCTGTGCTGTGTTCAATTGCCACAACAATTGGAGAAAGCTTCAGGATTGGAAGCAAAGTGAATGTGAAATTCACTCGCCTTGGACTCATGAAGCCTGTTTGTGTGTGAAGCCGTACTCCCTGCATAGGTTTCCAGGCCGTGATGAAGGAATGCGTCGCCAGTGGATAAAAAACATCAACAGAAAGGACTTTAAAGTTAAGAAAGATATCACACACTATCCCTCTCTCTCTCTCCCTCTCACTATCCCCTTCTCTGTATTACACTATCCCTCTCTCTCCCTCACACACTCTCTCGCTAGCCCCCCCCCCTCTCTCTCTCTCACTACCCCCCCCCCCTTTCTCACTATCCCCCTCCTTCCACACATACTCTCTCCCCCCTCTCCCCTCTCTCGTCCTCTCTCTCATCCTCTCTCTCTCTCTCACTCTATGTCTCGTTCACTCTCCCGCTACTCTAACACAATTTACTAGCAACAAGAAGTGAGCTCCCTGATGAAAACCAACAGCGATTCTTGGTCATCATCAACTCACTTTTACTGACAAAACTAAGGGGAAAAAGTAGCCAAAGTGCAAAAATTCATCATACCTTCATCGGTCAGATATGGCCATTGTCTTACATCGTCTACCCAGGTGTCCATGCTTTATTTTATTGATTTATGATGAAGTTAATGACACAATATCAGAGCTTATCTGTAATCTTTCATTGAATTTGTACACAGAGCCAATCGCGGTCAGCGCACTTGCCCACCGCAGCAATGGCGTCGCCGATAGAGGGCCAAATACATAAACCGGCCGTGAAATTGGTCTATAGGAAGAAAAGTCAAGAGAAAACAAATAACAAATAAAAACAAAAAATGAAAAGAGTACTGTTCGTGTAGTTCTAAAATTATAAATAAAATTCAATAAAGAACAGTAGGTCGTCTCGCTTACCTTCAGTACCCTGGCGTCACCCCTAACCTGAAAACCCACTCTCCTCATGCTCAAAACTTATTATTATCAATTTCGTTTGTCTTTTTAATATGAAAACATTCCATCATGTTTGTGCCAGAATTAAAAGAAAAAAGTTTTTGGTTGTTGCTGTTGTTCTTTCAGGATCAGGGAGATGAAAATGATAAGCAAACATGATTGCATTTCATATAAAACACATTTGTCATGCATGCACGCATTTACTTGGATGATTAACCATTTGCACACTATTATTTCCCGCTGTCTGCCTGAGAATAATGATGCAAAATCTTTGAACTAGTTATCAACTTTCTTACTTTATACCAAGTTGTTATTGCCCGCCAAACAAAAATCAAACTGACAATGTAACGGCCATAAAAACAACACCAACAACAGCTTTGAATGTGATGATATTTCATTAGAAAAAGTGCAGAAGTCAGGATTACCTGGTTTTCAATAAAAGTTTAAAAGTTCAGAGAGATGAGAGCAATGATTATCAATCCACAAGTATTACTTTGTTCCACTCTTTGGTCATGCATGCGCTCAGTTCTTTGGACTGGTTATAATTGTAAACCATTATTTTCCACCCTCTGCCTCTGCAAATTGATCTTGAGCTCCTAATTTCATTTTTATTTTTATTTAATTGATTGTTCCATAGAAGGAAATGCGATGCTCTCCCGTGATTAACAATGAAATACTAGGTAACGAAACAATAGGATGACAATTCAAAACATCCACTAATGTTAATTATTGTCTGCCAAAATTAGCGAGACCGATCATGTAACTGCCAAAGAAACACTAAACAAACGTGATGATATTCCATCGAATAAACTGCAGTGGCCTGGATTCCCCTTTGTAAATAAAATGTTTGTTTTTTCAAATATTTTTCGTGTGATCGTAGGCGTTGAGGTCGTTCTAGGACTCGTATCCTTAACTAAGAGCATTATTTATCCGAGCAATTGTTTATTTTCCCACAAACTTTCACACTCAGAGCGTTAGCTAGGTATGTCATCCCGAAACATGTCAAACATAAACGATGGCAATGTACATGTATGGTAAAAAACGAACAGATGTGTATATTTATTCAGACATCACTGTTTCACAAAATCTCCAATGAAACGACCATGGACTTCAGTCCCGTCCCTCTTTGAATGTAATTTATGTTAAAACCCCGTTACTGCTCAAGTCTTGCTACAGTCCAACCAACAAACCGGCTCCTATCTGATTGATGATATACCATTCAGGGGGGCGTTTCATGAAAGAACTTGTCGGACGTTTTATCCGACAAGTCCAATTTTATTCGACAGTTACCATAGGAACAGTGCCTCTCAGCTAATCAAATTCATGGAAAGATGTCAGATCTGACAACTTGTCAGGTGAAAATATTGATGAAACGCTCCCCAGAATGATGATTTAGCTTTGATCGATCTGCAATCAGTTTGATTGGTTCGACAGCTCTTAACAAATCGAGGAACGAGCTAAAACATACACTGCAAAAACTCCCGTGTTGATTCAACACCAGCCTGAAATGTCGACACCAGAGAAGTATTGAAACAAGACCAGGGGCCTGTTGCATAAAACTTTTTTACCTGAGAAAACTCTGGTAAAAAATGAAAACTAAGGTTAGTCTGATTTCTGCCATTCCCTTTATCACAAGGCAAAAACTCCGGTAAAAACAACCTGAGTTTTCTCAGGTAAATTTTTTTATGTAACGGGTCCCTGTTTGGAATCAAACCGATTCTGTTTTAATACTAAGTGGTGTTGTATAAACACCTATCTGGTGTTAGATCAAAACGAAACTGGTGTTGTTTAACACTTCTATGTTGTGGATATATATATATATAGATTCTGGGCTGGTGTTAAATCAACATCAAAGTTTGGGCAGTGTAGGGATTCAAAAAAGATATTACGAATTGACAAGCACATCATAATATTTATACATTTGAGGTTTTGTGTCTATTAATTAGATCGAATAAACTCAACAAATAAACGTTGATAGATCATCAGTAATTTTTTTTCCTCCAATCATTTATTAAGGCCTTAATAGCTCATAATAGGTCGCAATTATCAGTTATATAAATTTTGTGGGAAATATGATGTCATATTAAAACACTAATAGTTTTTTTTAATATTGTGGCTTATGGAGTCACAGTAATTCTGAAAATTAGGATAAGTTTATCATTAATACACTAGTTTTAAATTTTTTGCATTTTTGTGTAAATGGAAGAAGCATATGCGGGGGGTCTGCAGAGATCCCCCCCCCCCGACATTCCAGAGAGTTTGTAAAGAACATGGATGCAGAGCGTCAATCTGTTCTGATGTTTAATAAGAACTACATAAATATACATACATTTTTTACCTAATAATAATTTTGTTTAAAACTTTTCTGATAATAAATATTCAAATCCTACCTTTCATCACCATGGTGATATCGATCAACAGATCTTGACTGTTTTCCATCTTTGATCTCTTTAGAAGGACCAGGGGTCTCCTCCTCGTATGCATCATTCTCCACTCCTCCCGTCGTCATTTTGATCAATGCCTGATTTCGATTTCTACTCAAGCTTGCCAACGATAAGCTTTGCAACAGTCAAAGAATACCAACTTCAAATCGAGTGGACTTTTTTATATCAGATTTTTTTAACAAGAAAACGGAGCTATGTTAAGTTGGTCCAGTCCAAATTTTTAAGCACAGGCCTATTGACCTTGTCTCCAAAATAGACAGATTCACGATATTCTGTAAATGAAACAGGTTACAAACGGGCTGAGAATGAATTGCTGCTGCTGCTGCTTCAGCTTTCCCGATATCGAATACCAATCACCGATCAAACCTCAGGCAACACGAGCAACCCCGGGACAGCATTCAGACGATCCTAATAACTTTTGCGCGAATAATTCGAATAGTAAAAGTTTTGCCCATGTTCAGTTGCATTTTAACATTTAAAAGTAGATACATGTACACATCTCCATTGTTCGAATGATGTACACACAGGTGTTAGTCGCGTATATCACAATGACCGTGATCTTATTGAAAACGTGTTTGTTCATACATGCCATAAAGGCCCTGAGATCAAAGTTCTTGCGATTGTTAAAGCTATGTAGACCGACTGAGTTTTCAGTTCAGTCCTTTAGAAAGGTAAAATAGTGGACAATCGTATTGTACAAGGAACTGATCAGTGATCACCGGGACTGATCAGCTGAGATTTCGCTTATGATAATGGATTTATCAAGAGAAGTTCTCCAACATTCACGTATAAAAAACAACTTGGTTCTTTGAAAAAGCCTCAAGAAATGATCACTTAAAAACAAAATGTCATCACTTTCTGTCAAGTCCTTTAAAAGTCAGTTTACAAAGGTCATATGCAAGGAGGACGTTTAATGGGCCAACACGGTGTCCAACGTATGTGTATATGGCATGGAGGAGCAACGGACTATGCCAGACCAACGCGGACCTCGATCCATAGATCTTTTTTTACCCAGACATTTTCGCCCGAAACCGCTCTTTCGCGGACTCAACGCGGCAGCTACTGATCCAGGATTTTTCTCCTTTCTGCTTGAATATGTTCGCTATAAAAGAACCATGAAACTATCATACTATCACGAGGTGAGTCGATGGATCCTAAAATAGAACACGCCCCAATACTTCGTGCAGTATACCGCCCAGTTTTCATGGCTACAATACGGGATGGTTCGGGCCACTCCCCCGGTATTTTCAAATATCATCCCTATCCAGGTGATCATGAGCCAAATAGCGCCTGAATCCAATCATTTCTGTTTGGCAGCGAATTCCGGGGACAAAAGAGTTACCCCATTCCTATTTGGTATTATGTGAAGTTCACGGATTGTTGCACCGTCGCTTTGCAAACACGGTTATTGTTGTCCCACCGAGACTATGCTTTAGAACATTACTCGTATTCAGCTCCCCTGTATAGTCTGAACTTATTCCAGGGGCAGGGTATGTTGTTGTTATTGTTGTCATCTTGGGTATTAGGACGCGTACCGTTCAGGGTAAGTGATATTGACATGAAGTCTATGAAATCTGAGTATTCCAGCCCTCAATAGGCTTAAGGTGGTCCACGTTTATTAGCAGTTTCCCAAAGCGTGAGTGACATTCAATTATAACCTGTTAAGGTATTTGTAATGACGTGAGCATCGAATGAAATACGTGTTGGGGTCTCAGCCAGGCTGACACTTCCACGACTTTTGGCCACGATTTTGTCATTGCAAGTCGTGCCATTTTGGGGCACGAACTGGGAGGCTCCCGCACTGTTTTACGACTTGTTCACGCATAGTTTACGACAAGTTCACGACGAGTTCACGAATGCGTGCCCGTCAGTGTCCACATTGACACGAACTGGCACGACGAGTTCACGCATAGTTTGCGCATAGTTTACGCACTTCCCGCATAGGCATGACGAGTTTGTGCAATTCGGACGGTGTCGTGCTGAACTATTCGTGAACTCGACGTGACCTATTCGTGACAGTCGTGGCATGGCACGCACTGGCACGCATCCTCCCGCATCGTCCCGACGAGTTCACGAACAGTTTGCGCATAGTTCACGACCCGGTGGCTAAATTTTGTCGTGACCAAAATTTTGAACATTTAAAAACTCTCGTCCCGACATGGCACGCAGTCACGACATGTCACGACGTGCTTGCGCACACTTCACGCCAGTTCACGACTAGTTTGCGCACTGGCGCGACTTGAGTCGTGCCAATGCGTGACACAAAATCGTGCAAGTGTCATGCCAGGCTGATGCCAGGCTGAAACTTGCACGACTTTTGGCCACGATTTTGTCGTGGCAAGTCGTGCCATTTTGGGGCATGAACTGGGAAGCTCCCGCACTGTTTACGACTTGTTCACGCATAGTTCACGACAAGTTTGTGCAATTCGGACGGTGTCGTGCTGAACTATTCGTGAACTCGACGTGACCTATTCGTGACAGTCGTGGCATGGCGCGCACTGCCACGCACTGGCACGCATCCTCCCGCATCGTCCCGACGAGTTCACGAACAGTTTGCGCATAGTTCACGAACCGGTCGCTAAATTTTGTCGTGACCAAAATTTTGAACATTTCAAAATTCTCGTCCCGACATGGCACGCAGTCACGACGTGTCACGACGTGTTTACGCCTACTCCACGCCAGTTCACGACTAGTTTGCGCACTGGCACGACTTGAGTCGTGCCAATGCGTGACACAAAATCGTGCAAGTGTCAGGCTGGCATTAGAAACAGGCCAGTGGGAGACCGATGGGTCGTTAGCCGATCACTGCTCGGACTCCAAACAGAAAAGTTTGCCTATTTGGCCTTGACTTATGGGTAATCGACAGGGCACTGCTCAGCTACAAATATCGTTGGGTGATGCCTAGATTCCTGCGGCGCTCGAGCAGGCTGCTAATCGGTCGGTTGCCGCACTGAGTTGTGACTGAAGCCTTATACTTGGATCCCAATTCAAAGTCTTTAAAATGGTTTTGCGTTGTTTGTACGGAAAGATTAATGAGCAAACGCCAGCCAGTACGGATCTTCCCATCTGCGGCAAAAACAAAATAATGAAGAATGTCAAGTGCAGTAAAAGACGGTAAACCTAAAACCTATTACTCGAAGATACTAGCCTCAAAAAACAAATGGGACACATGGACTACATGGGAGACAGATTGACTCAAGTCCTGGAGGAAAGATCAGTCCTTATCTCCTGAAAGAAGATCAGTTTGGGAAAAGTTGGTGAACCATGTAATATTAATCAATACTTTAACATCTACATTAGATGAACTCGAAATCGATGTTTTTTCTCAATTCCTATTACCTAAGAAGAACAGCAATCTAATTGTTTTCTCTCCAATAATGTATATTTGAGCAATTATTACGCGATTCACTTTTTACCATTTAAAGAACAACATTTTGAGTAATATCGAATTTAGATCAAGGTTCGTTTTTCATTGTTTATTGAGGGTTGTGGTTTCCATAATCGCAAATTCGATCAGTGCAACTTGAACCAGACGATTTATTTCAATTAGAAAAAAAAATCTAATATTTTATTTTTAAAAATTCCCCACATGATAGAATGTCTTCTATGCATGTTTGCTGGCTCTCTGTCTTGGCTGCCCATTCTTGTGGTTAAACTTTGGTACCCTGTAAAATAATACCTGCATTTTTTTATGAACATACCATGGTATGGGAATCAGGGGCGGATTCAGGATTTTCCAAGTGGTGGGGGTGACGCATTTTCCCGAGGACAAATTGACAAACAGAAACAAAAACGGGGGTTTTACCCAAACATGATGGTCATTTCGTCCACGTAAGATTTGACAAGCAAAAGAAAAAGGTCCTCACTTGTGTATGAACGACAAATTCCCATTAAAAATTTGAAAATATATATATGCTGTTCTCTTCTCTTCTCTGATTCCATGTTGATTCCAACAACGCTATAATCGGTCTACTTCTCGAGCCGTACCTAAGCCAATCTGCCAAATAGCAAACAGATATTTGTTTTCAGTGACATAGTGCGCGGGTAAGGCACAAAATGAAGATCGTCATTTGAGTACTGATGGTTGACATTTTACTCTGAGCCAAACCCACTCGAGGTTTCACAGGGGCATCGTGGTCCAGTGGTTATGACTCTCGTCTCTCAAACTGAGGGACGTGGGTTCGATTGCCAGTCAATGCTATGTTTTCTGTCAGCAATAAATTCACCCGCATTGTGCTGCACTCAAACCAGGTGAGGTGAATGGGTACCAGGTAGGAAGAAAATCCTCGAATTATGCTTGAGCGCCTAGGTGGGCAGCGCAGCTAAAGTGGGGGTAATAACAGCAGCGGTAGTAACCTCGGGCAAAACCGCTTTGTAAATCCAGCAAGCTAATAACGACAAGAACGCTAACATTTTTTGTTGATTTCAATCTAAGTATCTTACCCAACCCAAGACTATTTTAAACTGTAGCTGATTGAAAAATTTATGCTAATACGTCATTTAACAATGATTCTTGGTAGGCGAATCACTGAACTTCATTTGCGTTTCGAAGAAAAATTATGGTTATTTTATTGTTCGAGAAAACGAATGAGATCTCGATTTCCTAGATTTCCTGTCCCACAGTAGCACAGAGTAGCCCCTCTCATACTTTATATTATATGACTGTATTGAAATACGTGACTTTGGGACACCAGCGAAAAGGCATGCACCAAATATCAGAAGAGGAAGGCGAAACATATAACAAAAGAGGGCAGCAGTTGCGGGAGCTGTATGGACAGGTGCGTAACACACACACCTCATAGAATTAAAATGAGAGGAAACATAAAAAGCAAAGAGAGAAATGGAAGAAATGTAGCTTCGTGGTTCTTTTTTTTTCATTCCCCCCCCCCCCTGAAATAACAAATACCTGTTAAACGACATGTTTTCTTTCTCTCCCTAATTCCCTCACACACACAACACACATCTCTCTACTTTGAATCATAGTCTTTTGATTCTGCGAATTGCCAGATTTGGTGATAGTTTTTTTTTTCATTTTTCTTACTCTACTCAATATTTTTCGCATCGGCTATAGGGTTATATTATTTATCGCTATCAAATGTTTACGTTTAGAAATAGATTAATGGGAGTACGCAATGTCTTCCTTTTTAACAAAATTATTACCTGAATCCAGGACCTGAAATGCTTTAAGTGCTACAATGAAAAAAATAATAATGTTCTCTTGACAGTTATATATGGTATGAAATTTGTAGGGAAATGGTTGGCGGAGAAGCCTTCACTTTTTCGTCTAAGAATTGAACAAGAACTCGAAACAACTCACTACTGACTGTGGGAATGTTGAGCAGGAAGCACATGGATTTTGACATGACCTTGACCAGGGGAATAACAACATTGAGGTTAACAACTTTGACACAGTTTGACATAGATTGGCAGTAGACATCGGTTCTTTTGTACATGAACTACTGTTGATCTTCGCAGGTGTATATGTACCGAGCCAGGATTCACTTCGATCAGCAAATACAACCTTTAAAAGTAATGCTGATATTATAGTCATTTTAAGTAAAACAAGCCTCGAATTGTATGATATAGAGTGACTTTTCTTTGTTTTTTCACTACGAACTATTTTATAGTTCGTATTTTTTCTTCATAATAGAGGTATCTAACACTGAATGACATGTCATTTAGTAATGAACAATCTCTTGGTCCTTTTATAACGTCTATATCATTATTACATTAGCAGATTAGCATCATTGTAGACGTTCGTCATCTTTCTGAAATTTTCATTTTAAGATTTCGACATAACCATGATATTAATATATCTTTATAAGATGCCCCTTTTGCATCCAAAATGTCATGCATCTCGTGTCCTTCTGCTCTCACCAGACCGATACACATCGTAGCAGTGAGTTATGGGTGACCAAGAGGGAGAAACCAATACATGTGGAAAGGTTCAAGTCTTTTTTTTTCAGCTAAGACTTCAACATAACCATGAAATTAATATATCTGTATAAGATACCCCTTTCACATCCAAAATGTCATGCATCTCGTGTCTTTCTACTTCTGAGACGGATACACATCGTAGCAGTGAGTTATGGATGACCAAGAGGCAGAAAAGCAATACCTGTGGAAAGGTTCAAGTTTTTGACGTAGCTGACAGTAGAGAGGGCAAATAAAATCAAAGCCTCCCGTGGGGTTCAAGGGTAGTCCCTCGACGTAAAGAGGCTTTCTATTCTGTAACGAAATATTAATGGAATTATGTCAAAAGTTCGCTGGCTCTGGTTTCCGGGGTTAACAAAGTCAAATTGAGCTAAATTGAATTACGCCGCTTTTTCCAGGACAAAACGTCGCAATTCAATACTATTAATAAGTATTGTCGAGCTATGTATGCACGGCGATGAGGAAAAAAAAGATGAACAAAACTATACTGTTTCGTATTGCGCATCCCGTTTCCCCCCTTGTCATCTCCGAAATGAGCACACATACATAATATCCTGCTATACCAGCTCAATTTTCCAGGTGAAAATCACCTCCTCTGGGCAAGTTACAACCTCTTTCTGTAAATTAAGACGTGCATGCTATCTATTTTTTTTTCTTCAAAACTCCTGTTATTCTAAATGGCACTTCCGTTTATATGTATGTACTACCATTTCAGAGTTTGAGAACACCTGTAATCCGGTAATAATGATATAAATTGGAAGATTTTGGTTTATTTACCCGTATACATGGTATTGGATCGTAAACGTTGGTCAAAGGAACAATATGATTAATAACTTATGTAGCGCTTTTCATGAAATCATATTTCAAACCGCTTTACAATGTAGAACAACAAAAGTGAATGAGAAATCCTATAACTAAGAGAGAAAAAAATGTAAATCACTTTGCTTTAAGTCACAAGAAGAAACCTTTAAAGGCTAGAATGCATCACCTGTTGGTTTAAATTAATCAGCAGTAATGCTGCAGTCACATTTCCCCTACGGCACGGCGATTCAAAACCACCTATATGTAGCTGGTACAAAATAATGTTAAAAAGGCTGTTTCCGACTCGCCGCACGGCCGCCCTTGGGGGAAATGTGACTGGGGTATTAGGAATGAACTCCTCCAGAAATATAACGATTTACATAGAGAATTTCATCATGAGCATGATGAGAGAAGAACTCATCTTTGTCCCAAACTATTATATTTAGAGGTGTTCTGACTGAGTGGGCAAGTCTCCGGAATTCGAACAACGAGGTCCGGGGTTCAAATCACACCGCAGCACTCGCGTCCTTTGGCAAGGCGTTTATCTATACATTTGTCACTATCCGCAAAGGTGTAGTAACTAGGGCCCGGTAGGAAGGACTTCCTTGAATATTCGAGAGTCCGAACGGGATAGCTGTGCTAAAAACTAGGTAATGGTATGCAGCGCTTAGAGACATCAAGCGCTATATAAATGTCGCATATTATTATTATCATTATCATTTCTTTATGTCTTCCATCCAGCAATTTTTCAAACCATTTCATTAAAAAAAAAGGTTGCGATATCTAATTCCCCCCAAAAGCTACTCGGTTGATGGAACTGAAAAAAAAACACGTGGACTTTCTTGTAACATTTAAGATGTGATAGAATTTTTCAACCAATTGATCAATGCATACTTAGAATCGAATGCTAATAGACTGACAGGTTTAAGTTTGCACTCATGTATTTGATATGTAAACCAAATTCGTATTAATATTAATGCCTAAATTCATCGAGAACAAAATAAAACATCAGTGACGAAAAGATGAGTTGTTAACGGATAAATAATGATCAAGCCCTCTTCATTTATATCGATAGGGCATCAGTCAGAAGCCTTTGCCCCTTAAGAGAAACAAAGTTGGTAATCCGCTAAAAGTTATGTTTATATTATGCTGGACCGCCATGAAAATACCCGATCTAATTTGGGGACATTGTTTATAGGAATATTCAAATTAGTGTTAAGTTCACAACGGATTAAAAAAAATGACAAAGCATTGACGGTACGATCCTAGAATTAACCCTTGGCCAGAATCCTCATTTCATGGTATTTACAAAGAATCAAATTGATACTACTCAAATAAGAATTAAAGTAAATGACTCATATATTGATCAGGTCACACAAACAACTTTGCTAGGTGTCTTAATTGACAATAAACTTACATGGAAAAACACACTGGTGTCATCTGCAAAAAATTATCTAAAGAAACCTTAATGACTCTATGTAACACTTTAATTTTACCACATTTATATTATTGTATTATCATATGGGCATGTTCCAGTATGCAGAATACAAATAGACTTATATTGTTGCAGAAGAAAATAATAAGAATTGTCACACATAGCCAATATCTTGCCCATACCATGCCTCTCTTTCATAGCCTGAAAACTCTGAGAATGCTTGATTTATATATTTATCATAGTGCAAATTTTATGTATTTATGCTACAAAAAAACCTTACCAAGCTCTCTTTTACAATATTTTAAGTTGAATAAAGATATTCATGGATATCAAACCAGGTATGCAGAAAATTTTCACATTCCCTTAGTAAGAACATCAGTTTCTCAAAATAATATTTTTCTCAGAGGTCCCAAAACCTAGAATAGCATACCATTAGATATAAATTTAAGCCCATCATTAAATAGTTTCACAAGTTAAATGAAATTTTATTTACTTCAAAACTATTCACAGGTTCAATGATTTTACTCAATAAGATATGTGTGTGGTGTATGTATGGGTGTGTGTGTCTGTCCCCTTTTGGGGGGGAATAAGTGTTGATGATTGCATGTATGCACGTACCTTTTAAATGTTATCTTTTGTTTAAATCGGTTATACATATTTTGGTTTATAATCATGTTTGGAGCATGGCTTCTATATAAGGCTCAGCCTTTCTGCCACTCTTTATACTTTCATTTCTATCCGAGTAAAGTAATTAGTCATTCTTGTTTTTATTTGTATCGTTTTGCTTACTATTAATGTAATGAGTATTTACATTATATATTGTCTATGTTATTATGTCTTTATATATGTTCCATTTAACGAAAGTATTTTGAATTGAAAAAAAGAAAACTGAATAAAATGTGTCCTTTACTGGTAAAAGATTCAGGGTCCCTTTTACGGCAATTTTGGTCTATGGTAACCCACAAAAGTTACAAAAAAATATTTATGAATAGCTCAAGCGTCCGTGGCTTTAAACCAGCATTTTTTTTTTTTACTGAAGTATAAAAAACATCACTGACATTTCGAACAGTAAAAATACGAAAGAACCTTTTAAAATATATTTACAATAATGCATCCTTCGTTTCCATGGTTTCAATTCTCTGCCCCGATGGGACGCACTCCAGCTGATCAGTTCACTAATAACTAATAACATGAACTTTGATTTAAAATCATTTTGTCCTTTGATAGTGCTAGTAACTCGAGATCAGGAGCTTAGTTCAACTTAGCATCTGATTAAACACACAGGCTTATGAAAAATAATCTTATTTCAAATGAATGCTTACCTTTAAGTTGTCTTATTTCTATTTTCGTGATACTGCGGAACTAGTTAAGTATAGATTAACATTTCGCCCTTTCTTCTTTTAGCATATCGTCGTTATCCTCTTGGCTGCAATCTCGAAGGACATGTCTACCCTAAAATAAGGTTTAAGCTATAAGTCTGAGCATTCTTTGTGCCACTTTAACTGTTAATATTTTATCACAGTAATGGATATTCCTGCATTTGCCCCTTTCCGGATTAACAATGAAGGTATTTGTAATAATGCTATCCCTTCCGCTAGCAGGTTAGGGGGTGAACTTCAGTGAAAGGTTTCAATGTTTCGTTTGAAAGTTCTGTTCCTAGGATAGTAAAAGGTTGTTCGGAACCATTCTTGTATCATCCTGGACTTGATAGAGTACTCAACCGAAATGCAATGTGTTTAAACTGGCTTTGACATCCAGCCATGCGTATACAGTCATGTTGTTACTCAACGAGAGAATATGACAGTTCCGGCGGTGGTTAAAAGATTAAAATCCCATGTCGCCGTGATATCCATTCATACACTATAGTAAAGGGCTCTTGCGCCATTTAAGTAAACAACAAAATGAAGAAGTTAAAACAATTCGATATACAATATCGTTGAACCCCGTAGCATCATTTCTCCTTCAAGCCATTTGACAGAAAAATGTAATTCTCAGACACATCTTATAATCTTATAAGATATTATACTGATAGATGTTGCGCTGGTTATGAGCTCTTTCTAACTAGGTCGACTCTGGTGCTTTCCCGAAGTTTTCGAAAGCAGATAATTTCGAACTCAGTGTATACCGCCACTTAACCCTTTAACCCTCTTCGCCTTGCATGGAATGAAACAAGGCTTGATTCTTCAGAACAACAAATACCGGTAACACGATTTTGATGCCCATACGATGCTTTTTTTCAAGATTTCTTACAAAAGGCTTTGTAAAGAAGCGAAAAAAAAAAAAATGAAGTCGGGGCTTAACTAAAAGGAACGCGATTGGTGGAATACGTGACGACTGGGCTCTTCGAAGTTCTGACATGAATGGTACGTACAAGATCTGATCAAGCCCATGAAAGTTTTATCATTTTAGTGGAAAATTATGGTACTCCCTAAACGCACCACGGGGGTGCTACCATACGCATTCTGAGAACTCGAATTCCCATTTTCATGCTTTGCCATTTTGAGTTAAGTTGTCTCTCGGCATTGATTAGATCTCGAGTTTCAATCATCGTAATTAGAAGAGATGGAATTGGTCTATACTGGCTTCGTGGGGAGCTTGTGTTTGAACGTTCATGGCTATGTCAGGAAAATCAAAGTGAGAGACAAGTGGGGTCCAAATGAATTGCAAAGAGGAGGTCGAAAGGTGTTTGCGGGTGGATGTGTGCACGTGTGCGTGTCGAAAAAAAATGTCGAAAAAAAAGTGTCGGCTGGCAATGGTGTGTGCGTGTTTTTTGGTGTGTCTGTGTGTGAGGATTGGTAAAAGGTCAAGTCCACCTCAGAAAAATGTTGATTTGAATCAATAGAGAAAAATCAGGCAAGCACAATGCTGAAAATTTCATCAAAATCGGATGTAAAATAAGAAAGTTATGACATTTCAAACTTTCGCTTATTTTCAACAAAATAGTTATATGAACGAGCCAGTCATGCCAGTTACATCCAAATGAGAGAGTCGATGATGTCTCTCACTCACTATTTCTTTTGTTTTTTACTGTTTGAATTATGCAATATTTCAATTTTTACGAATTTGACGATTAGGACCTCCTTGCCTGAAGCACAAAATGTTAAAATAATGGAATTCCATGTCTTCAGGGAGGAATAAAACTTAATTTCACATGACAATGACGAGAAAATAAGAATATTTCACATAACAAAATACAAAAGAAATAGTGAGTGGGTGATGTCATCAACTCTCTCATTTGGATGTAACTGGCTCGTTCATATAACTATTTTGTTGAAAATAAGCGAAACTTTAAAATGCCATAACTTTCTTATTTTACATCCGGTTTTGATGAAATTTTCAGTGTTATGCTTGTTGATTTTTTCTCTTTTTATTCAAATCAAGTTTTTGTTGGGGTGGACTTGTCCTTTAAGAGTGAGGTTTAGCAACAGAGTTACAATGGGCTAAACAGAGTGCGTGTGTGAGTGTACATGTAATTTTGTGAATGCTAACTGAGTGCGTGCATAATTATTACTTGTGAACAGAGCAGGTACACCGATAAATAAATATAATGAGGAGGAACAAACAAATACATTAGAGGAACTGAATTCTATCATCAATGACCGATCAAAAAATTTAAGTGGAACCAACCATGAGACATACATGTAAGAGAGTGCTATGGGAAAATCCACAAGTGAAGTTTTCATCTAATGATTATGCAAATGAATCAATGATAACAATAATGCATTGGATGGAAATGTTTGAGCTAGAGATTGGTAAATACTCTGAGCTACAATTCTATTCCTCGCATGCAGTCTTATTTCATGAAGTTCAATCTTTTCTCGTAAACAGCGCCATCAGTCGGATGACTATTTCAATTCTCTAGTTCGTGATTAGATTCTCCTATTTTGTTTTGTTCGTTATTTTCTGATTTTTGTTTGGTTGCTTTATGAACCTTCATAAGCTAGATATTTTCTGGTATCGAATTAATTAAAACAGCTTTCCTTTTCTACTTTTTTTATACAGGGCTAAACTAGTTTTAAACTGTTTTGATCTGACGATTAGACAAAAGAAGCAGGGTCGCTTTGTAGTTGATGTTCTATTTGTTTGTAGTTTCCGAAATAGACTTTCGGATATATATATACTTTATGTAGTTGTATATGGCAGCATAAGTGTGATGAAACTATTAGTTGCACCCTGTCTGTTCACGTGATACGGGAAATAATTACTTTCCGGTTCTGGACCTATTTTTCACGAGGCCGAAACGGATTTAAATTCTTTTTTAATTTATCATATTATGGGCACTGACGAAGAGTGTAATTCTACCTTTCATTTTTTAGGGCTATGCTCCTATGAAAATATACGATTTGATTTCTACGGCATGCTATTAAACCAATTATAAATATTACATTCCATATCTGTTGAAGCATCTTATCTTTTATTATTGTGTGTGAATAAAACCACTCCTCAGGTATGTCTAGGAAGGATTAGAACAAAATTTACAGAAACAACCCTCGTATATGGTTTATCATATTCAATCATTATATTTATAAGGAATTTTGTTATTGATAAAATTACCCCCCAAAAGGACTCTGAATTAAAGCTAAATTCATATTCGGAGAAATTAATCTGTGGATCAAAATTGCTATATTTTTCACTAAACGTTGTTAGACTGGAATGCATGAATCTCAAACCTAACATAATCATGAAGTTACTAAACATTTTTCTAAGCTTTGGACAGGCTTTTAATTCAACTTCTTCTATATCTTACCTATTGGAAAGGGAAAAATATCATTACCAAAGCTAGTTTCCCTTCCTAAATTGCCTCTTAGGTGTTTAATTAGACAGGAAATTGTATGACTATCCTTGAAGATTTAGATCACCAGATGAACGCGTGATTGACATATTTCCTTCTGGAGGCGTTGTGCATTGTTCGAATAGGCATGATAGGGGATGCGACACCACCTCTGCAAGCCATCTTGTTGGTTTAGGTTGCTGATATAATACGCCTAGTTTCGATCCTGTTTTTAAGTTATATAAACTCTCCCACTTAAAAAGAAAAAAAAATAGAATCCGGTGTACCCGATCACATCTATTCATATTGATTCGTCTTCAACCGTCGGAGTGTAAACAGTTCTTCAAAATGTCTTTGCTATTTAATGCTGCCCTCAGGCGGTAGGTAAGGGGATAATCACATCCTGTTTGTTCCGTTGGGAGCGAACTGTGAGGGCGAGACGTACAAACTTGAATAGGTCCTTCCAGGCGGGTTGGGGAGGTTGAGAGCGAGCTTATTATCAAAGCCCTGTGAATGCTTTTGAGAGGTTGGACTATTAATCATACAACGATATCATCTAATACAATCCATATTTTCTTTGCATGTAGTTGCCGTCAATGTTTTTTTTTAGGAGTCGTTATTTCAGTGAAAATGATTACATTTTTAATATCTAGCGCCCTCTACAAAGAGTCTTACTTTCCATTAATATGTTCGTTTGAGCAATACCATGAATACCTTGCAAACATTTTAGTGAAAGGACAGGGCAGGCGCAACTAGTTGGAATTGAGCTGAAGCTAGCGGTTTGTTTTTGGTGAAGATTTGTTTATATGCCATTTTGATTAGAGTTACGAAAAAACTATACCATAATTATCCTTTTTTCATATTAGAAGGATGCTAATGAAAAATATTTCACATATGTATAAATTATTATTGGTAATAATTTTATTATGTGAGAAGTGAGATTTTATTAAAAGAGTAAATGGCGACAATAGTCAAATATGACTAATCGCCACTCAAACCAATATAAGAAGAAGAAGAAGATTGCGTGTAAGCAAGATACAGATAATACCTCCTGAAACATAAATCATCTTACATACCTAATAAGTGATTTGAAAACTAAGAAAGAAGTCGGAAATACTATATTCATTTCTTACAAAATCGTGAAATTTGTAAAGTTAAACACATTTTTTTAAATATCCTCTATAACTGTTCTAGGGTTAACATTTTCACATACATGTATAATAAAGTAAAGATTGTGAATGGTGACAAACGGTTTGGAGGGAATTAACTGAACTTTCATATAAAATCGGCACGAACACCTCTTTATGTTTCGTAAATCTTCAACCGGTGTTTAAAACAGAATTTGGTTTGGGGGGTATTTCAGTTAATGGTTACATGATAAGAGATTTTGTGTTGAAACTGGATTGGTAATAATGTAATACAATCGAATATTTATGTACATATATATATATATATATATATATATATATATATATATATATATATATATATATATATATACGGCATGCTATTAAACCATATATATATATATGTATTTATATCAGTGTATTTGTTATTGTAAAGCATCTTAAGTTTCATGCATGAAATTGGCTGAATATTTCAGGGTATATCTTTTGTTTTTAAATATTTAATCTTTGAATACTACTAAAATAGAAGTAAACATGATTAAATTTTCTGATTCAAATTTCCACAGTGAATGAAATGTGAATAAGTAAACGAATTATAGTTTTAGTATATTTGGATGCTAGATGGCATTTAAATGTTTACTTCACACTTTTAAACTTTATCAATACTTCAGCATGTTTAGGGAGGCTTTTAGAAATGTGCTTTCAGTTCGAAATTAAGCCCGCATGTATGGGTTCTGGAGTCAATGGAAAAGATGTGTTATAGCAAACGCAGTCTCCAATGGGTTAACAAACTTCAGTATAAGTTTAGGTGTGCATTTTAATTATAATGAAGCATAATTAATCACTATTTCAATTTAACAATTTTTATTCGTCCAAAAATAAGCATCTTCGTACATGCATTATCCTTTTATTCAGTACAACTATTTGAATGACACACCCTTTGTGAAAGTTCTGGTTTATATAGACTAACGTCATACTGTAATGAAGAAAAGAAGTAAAGGTAGGTTCTTAGCTTCTTAATGGGTTTCGGGGCTGCATCAAGAGTGGATTTTAACTTTATTTACTTAGTAAGTTCATTCAAAAGATTATCAAACAATACAGAAAAAAACAAATAAACAAAATATATTTTGTTATATTTATGAAGATAGACAATGTATTTAGTAACCTTAAAAATGGGCAATATTTTAGTCTGCACGACAATTTAATTTTGAAAATTGACACTGATGATACCCAAAAAAACTCATTGTCTACAGAAATGATAATCAAAATCTTAGGGGAAGCCTGTCCTGATATGTGTTTACATAAATCTATAAATCTGTTAATAGCTAGAAGAACATACTAAATAAGTTTTGCGGAACATACATTTACATGATGAATGTGAAAAAGTTTGATAATGGTAATAATTATAATAATAATAATAAAAATGATAATAACTTAACTTTTATTTTAAACACGTCACGTGCAATCTGCTCCACTCTATAATGATGTAGTAAAATATCGTCAATTTATTTTTTTACTTCATTTTTTAATAATTCATTAGGATAATCCCGTCCATTTTCTCCCCATTTATGGAATACTGTATATGGTTGCTTATTTGATGCAAGAACAGTGAATTTCCATTTTAAACAAATGTCACCTATCATAAATAGTTCACATTTCGAATTTCAAGAATTTACTTGTTATAAGACACAGTTTGGAGTTCGTCTGTATACACTGATCCGATGTTCTGTAGTTTTTTTCCCACTACACTCTATACCAGCGCTTTTCACCTTTTTATTTTACTCGAGGACCACTTTGACTCTCAGAACTTTTTTCGAGTTCCACCAACCGACATTTTAAAGAAAGCGATATTCCTACTTGTCTCGACTAAGAGATACACAATGATTATAATGAGTTACTTTCAGTAGCCTCCAAACATACAACCAGTAGCGGACCGTGACCCGGAGGAGACAAAGCATTGGGGGGGGGGGGCACTGCATTGTTTGTGAACAATGCCATGCCCCCCCCAATGCTTTGTCTCCTCGGGGTCACGGTCCGCCACTGCATACAACCATGACAACATACATGCAACAAGAATGCTGAATACCTTTAACATTGGACACATATTGCTTTTAGTTTTGCATCACGACTGAATCCTGCCAGGCATAAGAAATCCAAATTTAATGTATTCAGGGTGAAATTTTCTTACATTTATCTTCTGGGAATTTCCAACATTAGGTTTGTTGTTCATTTTTATGAATGTGTGTTTTGTGAAATTTGAACACAAAGCTTTCAAACACATTCGAAACAAACAGTTTTAGAACTAACTGCAATCGCAAAGGTCCGGTGAATGGGCAGCAATTACCTACATACACAATATGCATGCACATGATAAGGTTCACATCTAAGGTAGATCGAAACCATCATACATTAATGTGTACGCATATTGCAACATGCATGATAGCGTGCTTTTGTTTGACCCGCCTAGACCGATCAACCATACCTTGTTCTGATACGTCTGTGAAATATGGGTTTTCCCTATTATTCCTTCCTCTGGAGCTTCTCGCGGCCCACCTGAGTGAGCTTTGCGGCCAGTGGGCCGCGGCCCACCGGCTGAGAGCGCTACTCTATACAATCATTGATTCGAAAGATGTACAAAGCAGCTGTTAATAGTGACCAGTTGAAATTTGTATTTGAATTGAATCCTAAATTATTATCTTTAATTCTCAACAAATTGAATTACATGGTTGGTATAGTTGGATGTCTTCTTTTTTTCTTCTTCTTGTTAGCTTTCAATTAAAATCCACAAGTCGGGTATTCGATGGGCATCTATTCACATCCGCTTTAGATTTATTTCAAATCCTTCAGAGTATTTTGGGATTCTAAAACTTTTGAATCATGCTGGAATTTGTAAATGGTCACATTCATGTGGGTGATGAAGATCAATTTTAATAATTCTGACGGTATTTTGGTAATCCAGATAGACCTATTATGACTGAAAAGAAAGAATGGCACAATGTATGAAGCTTGATTTTTTTTAATGAAATTCTTTATTTAAATCTTGCGCTAGGAAAATAAATGAGTACCTTACCTGACCTAGTTGGAGCGTGAAGGGACCAACCTTCCTATTGAATTCCAATTAAAAATCCAAAATAAAAAAAGAGCGTGACAGAGGACAGGCTGGAGCTCATCTAACGTCCAGTGCAAGAAGTTATACAATTCTTCATAGCTTTAGTCTAACAGGTAGGATGAAATTATTTGAAACTTTTAAAAGCATCTCCTTAATAATAATAGACAGTTCTTGTATAGAGCATAACACATTATAAATAACGTCTCTATGCGCTTCCAAAGGACTTTGATATTATTACCCTGGCTTTAGCCCCGCAGCCTTTTACAGCGCGGTGGCATTTCAAGGAATAAATTCCTGCCAGGTACCCATTCACCTCACCTGGGTTGAGTGCAGCACAATAGGATGAACACAGAATATTTTCCGTATATACTGTTTAAAGGTCAAGTCCATCTAAAAAAAATGTTGATTTGAATCAATAGAGAAAAATCAGACAAGCACAATGCTGAAAATTTCATCAAAATCGGATGTAAAATAAGAAAGTTATGACATTTCAAAGTTTCGCTTATTTTTAACAAAATAGTTATATGAACGAGCCAGTTACATCCAAATGAGAGATTCGATGATGTCACTCACTCACTATTTCTTTTGTTTTTTATTGTTTGAATTATACAATATTTCAATTTTTACGAATTTGAAGATTAGGACCTCCTTGCCTGAAGCACAAAATGTTAAAATAATGGAATTCCACGTGTTCAGGGAGGAATGAAACTTCATTTCACATGACAATGGTGAGAAAATCAAAATATTTCATATTATAAAATACAAAAGAAATAGTGAGTGAGTGATGTCATCAACTCTCTCATTTGGGTGTAACTGGCTCGTTCATATAACTATTTTGTTGAAAATAAGCGAAACTTGAAAATGCCATAACTTTCTTATTTTACACCCGATTTTGATGAAATCTTCAGTGTTATGCTTGTTGAATTCTTTTCTTTTTATTCAAATCAAGTTTTTGTTGGGGTGGACTTGTCCTTTAAATAATGTTTCATTATATATTTGCAATGCATCGACGTTTACATATACTTTTTAAACATGTCATACGCAAAGAAAGATCTTAACGGGGCAGACACTGCACGAGATTAACATATGTTGCAAACGGAAAATTAAATTTACATATGCATACATAATTTTTACATGTATTTTCAATATTTTTTTATAGCATAAGTTCAGTGTACAAGTTCATAGACTTTTCTCAACCTATATTAATGCGTATTTTTTTAATACTGAGTTGTTGTCTGAAGGAAATGCATGTAATATCCATCTTTTGTATCAAAAAAACAGAAACCATAAACAATGTTTTTTTTTAGAAAAGATGCAGTGGATAAATATATATGTAAATACATATATAAATTCATATATTATTTCATCTGTTATGGTTCCAATGACGACAAATTACGTGATATAACATTTCCTGCTTCATTTTGGTTAAGCACTCGGAATCAATTAATTAATATCCGATAATCTGATATTAATTAATTGTATGATCATTTTCCTAATACCCCAAATGTATGAATACCCATGAATCTTCCAATGATTTTAGACCGATGATGAGGTCTGAACCTTGAAATATGTTCCGTTAATTAAAATGCTATGCTTTTCATAAGATGAGAACGTGTCGTTCTTTTAGGAAAACAGAATTATCGGATAAAGATGCAGTTAATCGATGATGTAGCAATGCACATTTCCATATATATACAGTCTGGTAAATGTTCATACCTTAATGAGTTCAGCTAGCGATATGTACAAGTAAGAGAGTATTTTCCAATTGAGCCACAGTACTATATAAACTATTCATCAAACGTAATTGGTATTGATAACGACCCTTGTCTGAACATTGGTCTGTCCGTCACCACTCTCTATCACCTGCACTTTTTTTAATTTGGCTGTCTTTAATATCAAATAATATTTGATAATAACATGTATGCTAACAAGATTGCAGGAACCAAAGTCCACCGTTTGTCATACAATGAAGATCCACCATTCAAATCATTGCCACTGCCCATTAATTCGTCCTTGTTACCATGGTTTCCTGTCTTGGTTTCAGTGGTAGAGATGTATTGTGATGTGACGTCATCATCAGATTGGTTGTAGGTCGAACTTGACGAAATATCTGTTGTTTCCTCCGCACTACCGGTAGAGATGGTAGAAGAGGACAAAGTAACCGGCGAATCAGATTCCTCGAGGTTAGTTGTTGCCAAGACTGGTGGGGCATTGTTGTTACATCCATATACACCTTCAATGCAGCATCGTCTCCCTACAACTTCTTCGTTCCTCAGATACAGTCGACATTCCAAGGAACCGTCAGCGCTCTCGTTCGCTGAAACAACCCTGATGATGCTTGTGAAGATTCCACTTTCATCGTTGATAGAAACACCGTTAGATGCATTCTGAAGGATTCCGTCACGGAGCCACTTTGTGCTGAACGAATTGCGGACACCTCTTTCTGTTTGGCAAGAGTAGACCTCCGCAGTGGAGGTCGTTGAGGAGTCAACGCGGCTACACTTAGGGTATTCTGAGCTCGGTGGATATTGGACTCGAATGTCCACACTGCGTGCTAATCCTGGAACAGAGCAGGAGCAGTTGAAGTTTCCACTATCATGCCGACTGATGTTCCTGATGGATAACCTGAAGAATCGCCTTCCTTTCTCAGTTTCATCGACTTGGAGCCCAAATCGGGGATCTTGATACATCAGAGTTTCGTTGAAGCTCAGTGTGGTGCCATTCCGAAGCCATGAAATTCCGGTCAATGATGCGTTGCGCACAACACAAACCAGCTGGAGAGACTGACCTTCCCACACATCCCTTATACTCTCCCCAGTAAAGTTATTGCTGCCCTTGATACTGATTGGGCTATCCTGGGAAAGGCTTGATGTAGCTGAACGACCGGAGCCAAAAAGAAAAGTGAGCAGTATGATGGCTGCCTTTGCATATCCCACCATGATTCCAGAAGAGTGTAAAACAGTCATTATCACAATTTAAAATTATTCAATGACAAATGTTGTGGTATTGATGGTAGAAACTCAGTGATATGGCTCCGTCTTTCTTCCTGCAGCAAACTAAAATACGGAAACTGGCGTCTGTGGTAAAATAATCTTCAAAATTGGGATTCCCTTATAAATATCCTGAACGTTGTTGATCTCCTTAAACTTGATGGTAGTATCAAAATTGCAAAATGATAGCCAATAAAGCACTATTTAATAGTGCTTTATTGGCTATCATTTTGCAATTTTGGTTTCACCATCTTAACAGATAATATCTGTTAAGATGGTGAAACCAAGCAACGTTCAACAATGTAAAGAATACTCACTATAACAGGATATGAAGGTTAAGAGTGTAATAAAACGCCCTCTTCAAGTTGTTCCGATCAACGAACTTTAATTCGAAAAGAGAAATGTTTTTTTTTTCACAAATAGTTTCATAACAAATTCCCTTTTGCTTGTATTTACAGGTTTATTATCAAATATATAATCTGTCATTCTTTGAAAAAATACTTTTAAAATTAGAAATAAGTATCATAAGGAATACATGGACTTTCGGTAGGAAGACTGATTCGAAGATATACAGTGCGTATCACTTAAAAAAAATCCTGTAAAATTATATATTTCTAATATCCTGAAGATTTTTCCACATTTTAACATTGGTACAGATTCACTTACGCAAATGACGATATAACTGTCGAAAATATTTCCGCTTGAATGAGCACCACTTACTTTTGAAAAGTTAGTGAAAAGTGATTTGCACAGAACTCTGAAATAGTTATGCGAATAAAAGTAGACCTTAATCATGAAGAACACCAGGGATTTAGCTAGCAAAATTGATTTGGTGATATATTTTATCTTTTTTTAACTTGTGAAAAACACTTCGAAGAGTGCGCGCCCTATCCCACACACCAAGGCCATCGTGACGATATTTGCTTTACACCGAGATGTGATTTACATGAAATAGCTTAGGCTTCATTTTCATTTTGCTAATCATTGTCAAGCTTGGGAAAAGTGCGGAGAAACAAGTATTAAATAAAAATGAAATGTAAACCCACTTTAAATGATACAAACTTAGTTTAAAAGTGCTAGAGATGTCTGATATAAACTTTTGTTCAGATTCAGTTATGTCCTCAAATCCAGCTGGTACAAAACAATTAAAGGTTGCGCTTGCTAAGTGTTGAAATATCAATTTGGGTGGCAAAATTGTTACAAAAATTTAAATCTGTTTTATTTAATTTCGCTGAAAATTCGAAAGAAATGTATGTCAAATGTACCACACGGTAAGTTTGCTTTCGCAGTTTGCGCAAACTGATTTCTGCTAGCCCTACAAAAATGGACAATGCTCGCGAAAGTGTAAGATTCAGTCAAAATTTTAATTTATTTATAAAACGAAAACATAATTCCACAATAAATTGGCATATTCTCCGAACTGAATTTAGCATCAATCGTATGTTATAGCTATAGCTCGTCCCCCCCCCCCAGTAAAAAAATCCTTTTGACAGAGGGCCGAATGATTCCAAAATGTGGTAGTATTCTCAATCAAATGTACGTGGGTAGAAAACTCATTTAATAATTTAACTCCTATCGTGCCTATGAACATTTCATTGGTCTCGCTTCAGCGGTTTTTAATATACACTTTGTTACGTAACATAGCCCATTCCAAGTATGCAGCATTGATGTATTTCTGTATTGTCTATGGTATATTAATTGTTAACCCCATTTTTCCATCCAGGATCTGAGCAAGGACACTCCCCTAATTCTACCCAGACTTCTCAAATCATAAACTTTGGCATGCTCGGAAGGACAAGAAACATAAAAAATGAAGTCTGTTTCACGATAAACTTGAAAGAAATTGTGAATAATGAATGAGTAGAATAAGATGAACAATAAAGGGGAATCTATAATTTACACTTTGCGAAATGGAACGTTACCAGTGAAAAAATAGATATACTGAATTAACTTGACCTCAGTAGCTTATAAATAAAAAAGCAATGAAAACAGGAATGCAACATCCTTTGACTTAAGCACGAAACAAACATGAACTGTTGTCTCCGTCACTGTGCATCTCTCATTATCAAACATGAAATTAACTATCAACAATTGTTTCCCTTCTGAAAAAGCTCAGTGTTGTGTTTTGATGAGCCTGGTTAGAGAATGGAGATGACCCTCGTCAGATCAGGGAATTCCCTGGTCAGAATCATCAGTGGGGGTTTATATCCTAGCAAGTGCAGAACATACAGCAGTGCGGCACGCATGTAAACTTGGAATGGGCTGAAAAGCGCCAGTATTATTCAAAACCACTAAAGCGAGACCATTTTTTTTTATACATAGAAGTTAGAACAAGAGATAAGCTTCCTATATCCACACATGTAATTGAGAGTGATTTTCAATTTTGGAAGTAATTCAGCCTCGTATCAAAGGGACAATTTTGGGGGGACGCGCTGTATAATCCACTATCCATCCTTTCATCTCTTGCCACACTCAACCCAGGTAAGGTAATTGGGCAACAGCAGCAAGGAATACCTCAGAATGCAGAACACACACTCCTTCGGGTAGCTTACAACGTGGATGCGTGCGCAAGAAAAAACAAGTATCATTATTTATCATAACATTTCCTCGAAATGCAGGATGATTATTATGTTCCAACGAGAAACGAAGAGCAAAAGAAAATATGTCCTTGCCATTCATGGGACAAAGACATTTCCAGAAACATCTGAGTTTGCTCTCTATTTAAAAATCAGGTTGGCACGTTTAGTCACTTCAACTTGTTCTTCATTTTTCAACATTATCATAAAAAAAATAAAAAAAGAAACCTTAAAATAAAGGGCAGTGAAACTAAACCAAACATGCTCGAGGACGAAACTTCGATCTCAGTCTGTTGATAATTGCTAAGGGGCCAAATCTATCATATGAACAAAGAGGAGAATAAGTGTCCCTCTTCCGTACATTAAGGATTTATAACATCTTTAGAATTCTTACTAACCATCATTTTTTTGACAAGTAAACTAGGTTAAACTGGATTAAGGATTTATAACAGGAAACAGCAGCTCTCGAATTCTTACTAACCATCCTTGTTTTGACAAGTAGAGGTAAAACTGGAACATACTATATATATATTTCCGTACTAGATTTTGCCATATAGCAATAAAGCAAACACTCCCATGAGGAAGTAGACTCGTGAAAATTAACCTGTATACATGGTATATCAAAATGAATGTCTTTTAGTTTAGCATTTTCACACAGTGGCTATGTACAGTATTATGTTGACACTGGGTTACACTGGACTTTCCAGGGGGTATGTGTAAGGTATCCGGAAGTACCATAAATAATATGACGAAACTGTACAATAAGTTTGCGTTTCAATAATTGCAATAGATTGGGAAAAAATGTTAGGCTCCATCTTCAATCATGATTATATTGCAAAGGATTTCCACTTTCAGTTGATGCTCTGGTTCTTGAAGCTAAAACTGTAGTTCAATCAATTAATCAATTACGAATATATCACTTTTTATATATTATTTCCTTTATCCCCCCCCCAAAAAAAAAGGCTACTATTGAATTGATTATTCATGAATAACAACAATAGACATATCCATCGTTCAATCGGGATTTTACTGGGTTTTTTTAAGTTAACTACCAGTTACATGTATCTTTTTTTTCCATGGCAGCACGTCCGATTATAGAAGTTAATTGTTTGTTTTTTATCAGCGGAGGTATAGATCATGATATTACACTCACACCAACGAAAAGCAGATCCAGACGGATAAAATCTATTACATTAAATTGAATGACAAACCATCGATCGTTTGGGAGTGGGTCGCGTTGATGTGACTGGAATGTCACATTATGGCGATTCCATTGGTGTCATACGGAACATTTTCAAAATTTATTGTCTCTCTGCTAGTTTCTCGAACAATAAAATTATCGTTAACTGTCAACGATAAAGTTAAAGCTGGTAGTGATGTGGAAAAAGACTAATAACCCACAAAAGAGTTTTATTCCGGATGAATTGAAGGTGAAAATGTTGTATGTCGTACGGGATTCAGAAATTTCCCCTAAAAGACGCAAAATTTTCAATCGGAATTTGCCCATGGAAAACAGATTTTTGTCGGTTGTAGTTTATTCTAACTTACTACCAAATATTTCGTTATTATCACCACAAAACAAATTAAATTTCCTCGTTTATTCAGACAACAGGTTGAAAAAATGAAATTGCCCATTAGGGAAACCATCCGAAGAATCCCGTCTTACAAAGACTTGTGATGATTCTCCACTATATGGAAATCCATCAATGTCAGAATATCCCTCCAGGAAACCTGCACAATGTCCATGAAAACAAAAATAAAGCGCGACGAATTCAACAAGACAACAAGTAGAGTAAGAGTATACATCATATCTAACATGCATTTCAGATGCTGGTGTTGCTGGCTTTCCATAGTTGTGATTGATCGGACCAATTGCAACTCTTTGTAAGACGGGTCCTAGATCTTTTCAAACCAATTGCGGTATTTTGTAAGATATGCCGTCGGTCAGTTTGTAGATACTTTCGTTTGTCGTGTTTGTGTAGCTGCATCAATCGTCTTGTTAAAGGACAAGTCCAATCCAACAAAAACTTGATTTGAATAAAAAGAGAAAAATTCAACAAGCATAACACTGAAAATTTCATCAAAATCGGATGTAAAATAAGAAAGTTATGGCATTTTAAAGTTTCGCTTATTTTCAACAAAATAGTTATATGAACGAGCCAGTTACATCCAAATGAGAGAGTTGATGACATCACTCACTCACTATTTCTTTTGTATTTTATTATATAAAATATGAAATATTTTTATTTTCTCGTCATTATCATGTAAAATGAAGTTTCATTCCTCCCTGAACACGTGGAATTCCATTATTTTAACATTTTGTGCTTCAGGCAATGAGGTCCTAATCATCAAATTCGTAAAAATTGAAAAATTGTATAATTCAAAAAATAAACAAAAGAAATTGTGAGTGAGTGACATCATTGACTCTCTCATTTGGATGTAACTGGCTCGTTCATATAAATATTTTGTTGAAAATAACCAGAACTTTAAAATGTCATAACTTTCTTATTTTACATCCGATTTTGATGAAATTTTCAGCATAGTGCTTGTCTGATTTTTCTCTATTGATTTAAATCAACATTTTTCTGAGGTGGACTTGACCTTTAAGTTTACCATTATAACCGTTCGGATGAATAGGTTATATTGTTATGTTACGTAACTGACACTCTTTAAATCGTCAAAGTTGCACTGAAAGGAAAGAGGGAGATAGGTTTGTGTGTGACCCTGACACACACACAGCACCCTCACACAAAAAAACACACACACACGTAGGATTACAACTAAAATGATTTGGTACCTTGAAAGCATTCATTCACCCTGATAATAAATACAAAATGTACAATGTTACAGCATTGTCGCAATTTGGCAAGATAATTTGCCAAATGCTCCACACCTGTAATTTGAATCAAAATTCGAGAGGGTTGGGAACGGATTTGTTTGTTGTTATAAAAAGTAAAATTTCATTCGTTGCAAATTATATTTATTTGACATTTCTTATGAAAATGATTTTTTTTCAGATATAAAAATTATGGTTGCCAGTGAATAGATAAATCGTAACCAATTCAATAATAATAATAATTGTGATAGCATTGGTCATATGGAAACCCATCGATTTTTTTTAATTTGTTGTAGTCTAATATTAATAAGAATTGGTTTCAATAAAAAAAAATCCCATTGTTCGTTGGTCAACTTTTTTACGCCTCTACTCTAAATCACCTTAAGTGTTAGATTAAGATAATTACTCCAAAAATAGTGCAACATCCCCCAAACCCAGGCACTTCAATTTTTCCTCTCCCCCCCCCTCTCTCTCTCTTTCTTTCTCTCTCTCTCTCTCCCTCTCTCTCTTTCTCTCTATCTATCCCTCTGTTGCTTAATTGCAATAATTTCTTTCATTCTGCCGTCTTTCTATCGCCCTCGCCTTTCTTATTTCTTTTCTTTTCCATTCTCACAACCCAAAGAAATCTTAACGGGCATTCGCTCTTTCTTAAAAAAAAAACATCTAAAAATGGCATGGCAGGAAATTTCATCATCAGTCAAATACTGTTGACACAGATCACTACATCTGCTTGACCCTGACACACACACAGCACCCTTACACAAACACACGTAGGATTACAACTAAACACTCATTCACATCCACAAAACAGTGTATAGTTAACAAATTCAAAGGCTATATTGTAAGTATTTCAGTTGGCGCCCGGTTGCATTTGAAACTGAATGAATAATGATTGCTGAACATCAAAAGACCTTTTAAGGTTGATTTTATTCACATCGATTTTTTTCTTCATTGTTGTCTACAGTATGATCTGCGAAAAAATCGCAATATTTTTAACACATTATTTTTAAGTTCAGATTTAACTGGTACATATCTAATATCGCTCTTTAGTATATTCGGCATGAGAGCCTTGAACAATCACCCCCACGCATGCGTTTATTTGTTTTTGATATGATTATAAACACATCATAAACGCATCATTAGTGCCAACGTGTCCTACAAAACGATTTATTTTAGTAATGGAAGCAATTTTCTGACCAATATCCGCCAGAAAGACTTCACATTGTCTAAAAATCAAATAAATTTGGGATAGTTAAAACCAATTTTTACGAATCCATGTTCTCTAAGGAATCTAAACTTCATAGTCCAAATCATGTCATCCAACGCTTTTCGACATAATGAAAAATTTTGTTTACTCTTTTATCAGCATTAGGGGAACCATATGTAAACACTTAGAAACAAATCTTCCGTCAATATACTCAGTAGATAATAAACAATATGTCATTAATAAGTGTTATTTCAATTTAACGGCAGTAGAGACCACTTTCAACAAACTGAAGTGATTCAGTGTGGCAGATTTTGTAAAACAATAATTGATTCATCTTACAAACCAGAATGAAAACATTATATATCATTGTAAATTAATCATATCATTTATACTAATAGTGATAATAATAAGAAGAACAGAAGCTAGTAAAAAAAATATTGCACCATATAAGAACGCATAATATGATTGCTATGATTTAGAAAGAAATCATGATTTGAAAGTATTATTCTTTTAAAAGCAAAACATACCAAATGAATACTCATATGCAATAAAGGTGTAAATATATATATATATGCAGAGCTTGATTCCAAATGGAGCTAAATCCACTTTTGACCAAAATTGATTTTTTGATACAAAATCGTAGACGTGAGAATCAAATGCAACATATTGCATTTGAAAAGGAAATATTAGGTTGGTAAAATTGAATGCAAATTTGAGTTTTGCTCAAATATCCTACATGTATATTTCAAATGAAGTTATGCATTCAATTTTGTAGGTACATGTTGTGGATACAAGTTCACAACATCAGTGCAAATTTTGCGGAAAATTACAGAATTTCACAATTTTTATGAATATTCTTTGATTTAGCTCCTTTTGGAATTAGATATCGAAAAGTCACTGTCATTAGAAAAGATGACATGATATCATGTTTTATTCTTTTTGTATTTTTCGATGGATTAACATCAGAAAAGATTAAAAATGTACTACTAGCCATATATGTGTTTCGTGTTCAATTGACATTTTACTAGGTTTTTTTTCCAAAGAGCTAAATACATTAAAAATAAGATTTCAAACATTCTTTGAAATTGATAATATATGCTAGATTTTTGAAATCATGGTTTAATTAATAGATGGTAGTACTATCATTTATATAAAAATAAAACAGCAGTGGCTAAGTGTTGAATTAAAAAAAACATGGATTTACAGAAAAATACCAAAATTGGATTTAGCTACTTTTTTTGAACGAAACTGTTCATATATATATATATATATATATATATATGTATAAATATATATATATATATATACATCTAAGTTTATATGAAATGATGCTCAACGGACGTTTCAGTAAAAAAAGAAGTTCGCATAGAATAATTTCTCCCTCAGGAAGCTGTATTATTTTCTTATATTACCTTAATAGTTACTGATTTTAATATTTCTTTCTCCCTGTTTCATTCGACAATTAGACCCTAATTATTTCCGCTTGAGGGTGCGTTCATATCCGCCATAGTCACAAATGCGGCAATAGAAACTCCAATTCCAGTATGCCAATATTGGCTACAAACACTTATAATTTCAGGCGAAATTATTTCCGTCAAATAATGGTAAAAATAACCAAATTACATTTTAATGGTTATACTGCGTCAAAATGAGTATCATTGTGAAAGCATCAGCTGCTTACTTTAAAAAAATGTATTTAAGGAAATCAGATTGTTCAAATCTCTTGTAATATATTATTTATTATGTATATCGTAGTTCACCCTTGCTAAATGTCAATCATCCCTGTATTTTATTTGAAACAAGAGATATACCATCATTCGTGGTAATAAAGATAATAATAATCCGCTTTCATATACCACTTTATACATCGAAACAACGCGTCTAATCGTTTTACAGATATATTATTACCCCGGTCATCGGATTCAATCAGTCATTCCCGCACACAATGTGTGCACATCCTCCACTCCCTGGGGAGTATTCCAGTCAATCGCCGATGAGGCGATATATACTGTTTAATTTAATATCGTAAATTTCATAATAAAATCTTAAATAGAAATGAGCTATTGATTAAAAATTACTGGATATTTTCCAAATTATTCACCCACTGCTTTGGAAAATATCAGGCATTAAAAAAGAAAAATTGTTTTACTGGTTTTAAATAATTTCGATGTTTTGGTCATTCAATCTCAATTGATCTATGTTGAACTAATAAGATTACGAGAATATATATAAACATGTGTATATATATATATATATATATATATATATATACATGTATATATATAATGCGAGAATGTATACATGTACAGCATTGGCAATTCTTGTATTTAAATACGTGAAAGAAATCAATGAAGAGAACAATGGTAGGCGTAGCTTAAGTCAAGGTTCCTCAGAGCTACCTCCCCTTTTGGAAAAATTGGTGATGCCGAAAAAGTATATACATATATTAAATTAGATGCAAGGGATAAATACATTTATATATAAAAAGTACGGCCATCGTGTATATGGTATATACATGATATATCTTATATATTAAGATTACAAATCCTAAACCAAGTATAGGTTTTTCATGTCATGACCATTACGATGATGATAATAATTCCAGTCGATTGGCGAAAGTAATGAACAGAATCAGTGTTTCCACTTTGAAGGAAATTACCCGAATTCCGGGAAATCCAGACGTTTTCCAGGTAATTTCCGGGAAATGAAAAAATTCCAGGAAATCCGAAAATTACAATATACAATGAAACAACAATTAAATATAGCAACTATTAATATTCATGTTATATTTACATGATTTTAACCTCCATACGTAGCTCAAAATTTTTCGCTCGCGCTCCGCGCTCGCATTTCGTAATATTTTTCCTATTTTTAAAGAGGGCGGGGACCAAAAGAATGCTCAATTCCCTGATTTTTGCCACCTGGAACAAATTTACAGTCGTTGTATTATTGCCCGATTTTCGTAAAAATCAAACTTGAAAATTCCAGGAAATATTTATGAATTTCAGGAAATTTGGAATCCAATTTCGGGAACTTTATTTTGGAGCTGTAGAAACACTGAACAGAATCAACATTGTGATACACCGATATATGTTTATTATACATACATCTTAAATGACAGCTGTGCTGTACAGATGAAGATGATAACCCACCCCCTCCCTTAAAAAAAAGAGAGACAAAGATTGGGGAGGGTTGGCGACACTGCTTCGTGCCTTCACACATAATTATACCTATGCATTTACAGTTATTTTACTCTCATTTACTTCATTTTCTATAGTAAAATCAATGGATGTTTGGTTGGCATGGATCCTAAAATTGATTGTACTTATTGTGTCATGTATGAATACTTAGCATCCGTCCTAACTTTCGCCTATTGCAATGTCTTTCGCTACAAAATCATTTACATAAAAAATAGATTAAGTGATTTTCAAACATTTAGTGTCGTAAATGTTTCTTTAGGTTCATTTGAATTTCGCCTTTCAACCTGTTGTGAAATAGCATAGGCACTCCTCGTCGGCCCACAGCGCTTTCTCGCTAGATCTATTTCATTGCACTTCTTACCGAATCGCTTCACATATAAATTCTTAATTCTCTTTGTACAAAAGAATGATAAAAAGATGAAAAGTCCTTCGAGGCTCATAAATATGATAAAGAGGTGCCAAAAGAAGTCTTGGTCGGTGAACGAAGCTAGGATTCCAAACATCCAGGAAAAGCCAGTTGTGGTGGAAAGTTTGGCGTAAATGGCTATTTCGGTTGGCTTTTTAGTGGGTTCCTGAACTACGCTTTCCTTTTTCAACGAATGTCGATTCCTTGACCTCGCTTTGTGCAAATTATACACGATTGGGGAAAACATAATAGCATTAATTGTTAAAAGTATGGCTAATGGCAAGACAAAAAGATATAAGAAGGAGGAAGGATCGGCAATCCAACAGGAAAAATAAGTTCCGTAATAAACAGGCAGTGGTCCACTTGCGCCGAAATGGCATGCACTTCCGACTGTCGTGAACGCAGAAGGTACACACCAGGCGTAGAGTGCGTAGGGCATGTGTTGGCGAAGGCGTGATTTATCCCTACTCTTGTGAAGAACATCAAGCGACCGATTGGCACACCCACACATCTTCGGTCCGAATGTCTGGAAAGCATGGAAAACAATGGCGTTGGTCCAGAATATACGCGTCAAGAAGAAGTAGTGCATTATCACCGCAGTTACTTGGCATTCCAACGATCCTGGGATCAGGTTAAGACTTATGATGAATGTAATATTCCCGCCTATGGAGGAAACGATGAGCGCCATGATGTTTAGCCCAGGTAGTGTTCGCAGCTCCGAAAATATGACATAGGTCAACAGGGTAATCGAAAGGCACAACGAAGATATTGCTAGTCCGGTATAGGCCAAGATAGTTTGAGCACGAGAAAAATCGAAAAATACAACCACGGTTTCTGAAATGACGTTGGTGTACTCGGTGCAGATCAGCACTCCTTGTGGCGTGTGATAGAAATCTGGGGGATGATATACAATTCCACTTCCAGATACCATGCTACCATTTGGCAATATTTCATACTCTGTCTCATTTAATAGGATTCGCTCACATTTTGGATTAATCGTTGACTGCGTATCACATACTAAAGCGCCGAATGTCTGTTCGTCAATAGAGATAGTACTGTCATATCCAAAAATGTAGTTCTCGTAACAATCGTAAAGACGCGACGTGCTATTCACGAAGACAATCGGGCAGTAGGTCTCGTGACCATGGATGGTAAACTCCGAAGATTTTACAATAGTGAGGTTCCCATGTTTACAATGGTTAATCAGATAGTTTAGATCAGTCAGATTTCCATGGAGAATTTCAATGAACGCGAAGCTTCCATCTGGAGGGGTCTTTACGCATACATCATTTACATAAACAATAATTTCATTCGCATTATTTAGCTCTGATAGTTTACCGAGAATCTCTGCCAATAACCTCGCGTTATTTTTGGTCACATCCTCTGGGTTCGCGACGACCATTGTAACAATTACTTCGTAGGCGACATCATCAGGCTGCTGATCGGTAACGGAACCGTTGGGATATACGGGGCTTATGTAAATATCCCATGAACTGTTATTGGATATCACTTGGTCAAACGGTAACTTCCCTTTATCGATTGAAGGCACCTGCACATCTACCGCCCTGTCTTTGTTTTTCTTATGATTATTATCCAGTTGTAAGGAAAGTTTCACAGTAATCACTAGCTCCTCATTGAGACCAATCGATTCGTTGATCGCAGCAGTGATCGCTTCTACAATGATCACAATGTCATCATCGTTCAGCTCATCAGTCGCCGTGATTGGTACGCAATCCTGCTTGACAAGGGTATACCCGTCAGCGCAGTAGAGTTGTCGGCATTTCCCTAAGTAAGGATCAAAAACCTGTCCTTCCTCACATGTATCTATTATTCGAACAACCAGTCCATTTTCTTCATACACCACAGTACTACTCTGATCTATAGTTGCCATGTTGTAATTTGTGACAATTCTATTAGTAATCTCTCTGTCGCCGTTTGATTGTTTCGGTCCATCGCGGCCAGTGGAATTACGAAGAAAATGGTCCTGCAGCGTGTCTTTCGTCGGGCATTTGATCAAACTTTCTTCAACTCCGTTGCATTCCGCGCAAAAAGCATTGCGATATAATGTAGAACCCCACACCTTGGAGGAGGAGATATCAGTAGTAACCAAGGAAAGGTGCCCAGACACACAATTCTGTTCTAACCACCTTGACTTTTGTGATAAATCTGTGGGGCAATGGTCAATCATTCTCAAGCATGGTCGAAATTCTTGTCCGAATGGCACACGGAATCTCGTTATACAGTACTTCCTTAGGTAGCTTGACAATATCTCTGGCTTATCATAAACAGAAATTGGTAATTCACCGTGGCAGTACGCATCCTGGATCCAGAAATGAAAAATGCTCACGAAGTTGCATTTTGCACAGAAAATATTTCGATATGTTATGCCGTCAGTCCCTTGAACGAAAAGCTTCGCAACATCATCTCGATGATCGATGTTTGTACAATGAGTTTCGATGTTCTTGTCTTCCCAGTCTGCATGACACTTCGTTTTCACCAGGACAGATCCAAACTCGACTTCATCCAAGTGGGTACATTCTGGCATGTGTTTTGTTAAGTACGTATCATCAGATTGGTCATCATCTTGATCTATGAGGTCCTTTAAACTATAATCCATGGACAAGTGAGGGGAAGCACCAACTACCCCTACAGTTCCACTGGGTACATCCGTATCTTTCGTACTATCTGTCAGTTTTCCATTTAGTTTGTTATCGTCACATAGGCAGTGGACATCGTAGTCACTGCAGCAATCACCAAATAGAGGACAACGAGAATCGCAGAAGCATAGGTAACCGGTGCGGATCGGTGATCTCTTCTTGGTGCTCACCAAGTAAGTGTATATAGAATCAAAGTCGGAAGGTCCTGATCCACATCTTCCAAAACACGAATCTATGAATCCACACTTATGTCTCTTAGAAACCTGACCAGGATTCTCTTTCTGAAAACCTACGTCAGAATCGATGTCATCGTTCCCTGGAAATGGGGTAGTTAGTTGCAAAGCCGAGTGAGTCCCATGGTCCTCTAATTGCTCTTGTTTTGTCTTCGTTTCATATTCGGTGATAGGGGTCGTATTAAAAACCCCAAAAGGTGCTGTTGAAGTGTCTTCACCGTGACAAGTGCTTTGTACCCATAGTATGATGAAGAGAGTAAAGGTTCGTTTGAGTAAAGCCATCTTGGTAGGATGTTCAATTCATGTACCTGTAACGAATCACTGCATTCTTAAAAAGAGCGGCTGTATCTAAATTGAAGCTGTCTCCACAGACCATATGAGATATAATGATCAAATTATTTTAGGGCATCCCATAATATCTAACCAAAACAGTTATTTGATTATGATAAGTACGAAGGCCTGTGAATCAACACACCTGTTTGTTATCTTATCTCTTCATTTGCTCTACCTCTTGTAAATTTTTGAAGGATTTTCGTTCTTGAAGCTGATTTAATGATATGAAAACATCAACGACAAAATCCTTTAGGATAACCAAGAATGTTTTCCAATAACATGGTCAACCTCCAAATATCTGACCTCTGGAACAGATGTCATATAATAACAAATATAGGGGGATCCACACTGAATAAATTGTAATGATTAAGCCAATGAAATATAAGGTAAGTAAACAACTTCCAAAATCATAAAAAGACACGCGGCACGCACATGATCATAATGATATTAACTTGCTCTACAGAGTGCTTCTCCCATTAATATACTGCTAACAATTACAACAATAATGATAGTAATTATAATGATTTTCATAAATATGAAAAAAAGTAACAAGAGTCTTAAAATCATTTATCGCAATGTAATCGTTTAGTAATTATAGTACCTGAATATGACAACGAACCTCGAAGAAGAATTGGAATTACTCAATTCCAATTCTCTTATTACCCCCAAAGTTTCCAAAACCTGGGGAAAATATCATTTGTTTACTCATCCTCCTAAGTTATGGAATAGCCTTCCCCAAAACATCAAACAGTGCTTGACATCTGAAACTTTCAAACTTTACCTTAAAACATTTCTCTTCAATTCTTCTTAATTTCTTTTATAATTTCCTAAAAAGCGCCTTGAGCACTCTACAGAGTTGATTTGGCGCGATATAAGTAAAATTATCATTATTAATATAATTATTAAATAAATTAAACATAAGTTTTTTTTTCATACAGCTTTCCCAACATCAAGTTTAAACATGTAAATATAACAATTGAACTAATTAAAATAATGATATTCGCACGATAGTGTATATTGTGCTCGGTATCAGTTCAAGGAATAAAGAACTTTCGCTATTTTGGCTTGATATAACAGTACCTGGTATGAAAACGCTATTCCTTGGCAACATGCCACTAACGTTATGACATACAGTTTGGTAGATAATATATGAAATGACTACCACGCACTTTATTGTTCATCAATGCACATCTTTGCGATATTGCGACGTAATCGACATATCAAAGTTCTCTTTGCAGCATGCTCTCAATTTTGAATGAGACGACCACTCATCTTTCCATACAATATTCATAAATAAGCCCTTATAACAACATGTCTGTGAAATAGTAGTCAACCGGGAAAATTTCAGAATTGTAACAAAACCATAAAAGCAGATATGAAAGTACAATAGCACATAATCATATAATGTATAGGGGTTAGCTTCAAACATGGAGCATGAGATCATTCCAAGGGTATCTACAGTTTCAGACGTCTCATTGAAACAACATCACACATTTCCTATATAATATATAGGAAATGTGTGATGTTGTTTCAATGAGAATTCTGAAACTGAAGATACCCTTGGAATGATCTCATGCTCCATGTTTGAAGCTAACCCCTATACATTATATGATTATATATATTATATATATATATATATATATATATATATATATATATATATATATATATATATATATATATATATATATATATATGAGGGAGTGTGTGTGTGTGTGTGTAATTAGGTAACTGAACTACCCAAAGCTGTCCTTCCAAAAAAACGCAATGATGATTCTTTTAATTGATTTTATTTTTCAAATGAGGTTATTTCCATGAGATTTGTCAAAGGTGTTGCATTTATCATATCCTCATACATTTTCACCTATACATAATGTTTCCGTGTACGTATGCTGTATATATATATATATGTTATCTGCTCTTGGCGAAGACAATTCCATGATGGCAAATGCAGACATGAGGTATACAAAACGCGTGGGGCAAACGATGATGACAAACAAAACACGTTATTGACAGAAGTATTCACAATACTATCTTGCTTAATGCGGTTTTAATAGATATAATTGGTTAATCATTAATCAGACCTCGTGCTGCTTAATCTAGGCGCGTGCCTCTGCGCCCGTGAAAACATAATGATCTTTTGTTTTCCAAATTTTCACCAATCAGGCAGGGCCCTTAAAAAGCGGGGTTGCATGAATTTAAGCAAAATCACCTTAATTCTTTCTGCAGTGAAAATTTTATTTAGTCATTTATTTGTTTTTTGCTTGTCAAATTTGAACCAGCACTTCCAGTTAAAAAAAATCCTTCCCATGAAGCTGACATTAGGGTAACGTATTTAAACTATATATCGTACAATATTTAACTATATTCCTTTTAAAGCATTCCAGATAGTATTGTAATATAATAGTTACCCTGGTCAACGATCACTTATAATCTCGATCCTAGGCTCCTATCCGGCTCCTACCCCTCCCCCCCCCCCCCCGCACACACACCTTTTCGTATCGTGTTCATTAATATTAAATGAGCATCATATAGTTAATTTGTGAATGTTCACCCCCCCCCCCATTGGGAAACTCGAAAGACTCGAGAAATAAAACAATAAATGCCAATAAATCAGTCTCCCTTTTTTCCGCAGAATAGAGAAACACAGTGTCGTAAGTGCACGCACTTTTCCTCCGCTCTGCGTGCGATCCAGCACCCCCACCCTCGCACACACAGAGACAAAAGTTAAAGGAAACTCGAAAGATTAAAAAAAATGAAGCATAAAACGACATTAAAGCATTTTTCCCCCGCTTAAAAGGTAAACTTCAAACCTTCGTGCACGCAGTCTTTCCTCGCTTTGCGTGCTTTCTGTGCTTATAGCAGAATTAATCCTGACTGTTAAGTCTTCGTCTAACCAAAAAGCCCGACTTTTAATGGGAGTTGGAGAAGGAACTGAAGATTCAATTTCAGTTTCAATTTATTTACTCAACAATCATCAGATACAATACATACCAAACTTGATTAAAAGATGACTGCTACATGTATATTCCCCCTTTACTGCACTTAAGGGGGATTTTTTTTAGAATCCCTCTGTACGTCTGCATTGTGTCCCCACCCCCACAGAAATGTTTAAGTGCGGCAAGCGTGCGACTAGCTTGCGGAAGCTTTCAGCATGCTAGTAACTAGCATGCGGCTAGCTTAATAAGCGTGTAATATGCGTGCAGAGTAATAGTTAAGCGATTTTTTAACGAGCAGGGACTGTTCGTGTGTGTATTTGAGTTTTGTCAGACGTGTATCAATCAGATATGATTATTTACGTCTGGGACCTACCTTTAACGTCACCATCCGAAAGACGTGACCAGGGCTCGAACTTCGGACCTCTGCATCAATTTGTAACTTCCCCACAGCTTGGATTACAGGCGCACGCCACAACGCCCAGTTTCTAGCATGCACTCGCTTATTAAGCGAGCGCCCTGCTAGTCGCATGCTAGTTACTAGCAAGCGGCACGCTTAAATTTCTGTAGGGGCACCTACGACTTTTTTCTCTTCAACATTTTTTGCGTACTCTCAGCATGAAACTGCAAGAACTTAACCAGTGATTAGTATCCTCAGGGAGATATGCACTAACAAATTACATTTTCCTATCTATCTACAGTGCAAAACGCCAACAATTGTAGTTTCTCAAGCATATCAACACAATAAAAGCATGGATACGAATACGTATAACAGAATAATAGTGTATCATGACAAATCCCAACGAAAAAAATGTCCGTCGCCATGTGCTGTCATATATATGTTGAATCAATTCATCGCGGTCGCTCGCTTTTCGATTTAGATTTTGTTTGTTTGATTTTCATGAACTTATCGGTCAGAAGGAAAAAAAGGAAAGTTGCCAGCAATCAGCATGTAGCTGTATTTCCAGCGAGGCCGTGATTAAAAGAAAATACAGGAATGCACAAGTTATTGTTAAAAAGCACAATATTTAGATATAACCAAACAAAATATTTGACAAAAACATAAAATGATTTCGAAATCATCAACATACAGGCAAATATTGAAACATTAGCAAACAAAAGTAACATAAAAGGGAATAAATCAGGTCAACATAAAATGGCACAGTTTTCCGACACAAAGTTTATAATACATGCTCACAGAGGAACTTCCTGAAACTTAGTACTACATGTACCATAAGGCTAACGTCGATATTTTATCTTGATATAAAACATAATTACGAAAAATATCATATTTCGTGATATTAAATGTTTCTAGACAGGCGGATATGAAATGGGGAATTCCGAGGCATACACCATATTCTCCTGAGTGTTTTCCAAAATATTATATTACAGATGTACTGCAAGATGCACACCTGTCAGATACCAGCCTTATTTCAAGGGAAACTAAACAAAAATCATGCCAATTAATTACCCACTTCCACTTCCTAAAAGCCCTTTGGTGATTTCCAATCAATCCCAGATATGTTTCCTACGATTAAAATGATAACCGAACGTTGTCAGTGAATAATGATGAATTATAGTGCTATTTTCTTATCTCTATTTTAATACATCACAATATGAGATAGAAACACCTGGCTGAAGATGTGCAAAACAAAATGACGAAAAGATGTTTTTTATTACAATCATGAAAATGGCATATCCATCATTTTGTGTGCGTCATTTATGTAATAAAGAGGAAGAACCGTCTTCTTCCCTTTTTCTCGGGGGGGGGGGGGGCGGGGCGGGGTGAACGAATGAAACTTTATTCGGGACAACATTGATACCAAATCGAATTCCCTGCGCATTCGTCCATATAACGTTAAGAGATCAATTAGTACAATACTATGAAAACCGCACTTTTTTCCAGACCGAAATGCTAGTTTTTGAAGTTTTTATTTCTTTAAAAACTAAACATTCAGATTGGGGATTTTGTGGAATATAACCGTTTGTATAATACTTTCATCTTTCAGTTAAAGGCCTCTTAAGATTTTTTTCTCAATGGCTTTACAATTGCATTGAATTGTTGTGTTATAAAATATCCAAATGCGACCGATAAATGCGAGAGAGAAAATTTTCAATAGTTGGGAGACATGATGATCGAAATCGTCTTTCATAAGGTGTGATTATTGGATAAAGCGGCGAGTGAGCATGGCGAGCGAGCATATCCTCATCATCATCATCGTCCTCATCATTTTCATCATCATCATCATCATCACCATCATCATCATCATTACCATCATCCTCATCATCATCTTCACAATTATCCTCATCATCTTCGCCATTACCATCGTCATCATTATCATCACCACCACAACCACCACCATCGTCATCATCCTCATCATCATCATCATGTTGCCCCCAAACATCTTACAAGTGGTATATAATTATCATCATTATCATCATCATCATCATCATCACCATCTATACAGGGGTATAATAACTGCTTCCATAATACTGCCATCTTTCTCTTGAAGGAGTATCACAATGTTGCTGTATTTTCCATGGCTATAATGTAATGAATTCCTTCCGACATTAACTACTGGATTACAGTAAGTATCCAAATGCGAGCGAGTGAAGCTTGCGAACAAATAGTTCATAGTTGGAAGACAGAATGATTACCAAATCGTCTCTTAAGGAAGTATTATGGGAGAAAATGCAGCGATGAGCGTATAGTTAGAGAGCCTTATAAAAAAATCAGTCGTTTAAAATAATATGCATGAAATACAGAGGGTGATAAGGGTATATCATCAATAACGTAAACTTTAGAAGGATACGAAGAAGAATATATAAAAGAGAGCACTATGATTACATTTAAAATTAGAAAGAATGATTGTACATGACATTCCCCTGTCCGAAATATGGGGGGTGTACCCCCTCTCCACCCCCCCCCCCCCCGTTTCACCCCCCCCCCCCCTCTGTCTTTATATCACATTGGTTGTTTTCATTGTTTTAGGTATTATTGTACAAGATATTCAATCACAGCCTTGCTGTTTAATCTTTATAATGAACCATTGCTTTGTCCGTCTACTAATTATGTTTTTTGACCTTGAATATCAAGTCAAACAAACAAACGAACAAACTAATATAACAATAATAAAAAAAAAGTTTTTTCGTTACAAGTTTTCAAAACAAGTATTCAACTCAAAACTGTACAGTTTAAAAAAAGACTAATATTTTCATGTTTGCATCGATTTATCTTATATTTAACATCCTAACCATGTTAATTCTGACTGTAATATGCGAGGAAACAGTTTCATCATAGCTCCATGGTTTCATCAGTCGAATACCTCAATCACGTGGGGGCGTTTGTTTGTTCGTGAGGGGGGGTGTTTAGGTGAGTAAAAGGGGGAAGGCCAATATGAATGGGGACCGATGGAAGTGGGTGATCATCTGCGTATGCATGGATAATCTGAAACACTTGATATTTCCTTTGCAATTGCTAACTATTTTATTCATTACATTATTCGAATGGCAATCTAATTGAATTTCAGTGCATTTGAGTGAATTCCAGCGCTCCAATTATTAATCTAGGGTGATTCTTAAGAGGCTATCTTTATTTAAATACCGCAATGGCAATGTTTATTTAGGTGACTTCTCTTCCGTCGCCTTGTACGTATATTATTCGATATCCTTTTTTTATTATTGCATTTTACTCGCCACTTTAAAAAGAATAAATTTTAGGCTGTCTCTGCACACTGCTTAACGCGAGAGGTTACAAAGATCTCATCGCCTACTTAACCTTCCACATTTGCATTAACTTTGCAACGCAAACCAATCTATAAAAGAATTATCATGTAAAAAAAAACAACGATGGTAGGAAATATGAACAATTGTGAATTTATTTTGGAATTACATGTTTAGATGTATTAAAAACATATCAATGAAATAATTATGAAATACAAGATGAATGCCGAACAATCGAGTGAAGACCAATAATATCGTTGTTTGTTCCATCTTGTGTAAAAAAATAAATAAATAATAAACAATAGAAACAGTAAATAGGTGACGGCTTTCAATCGTTCCCTGCTTCATCCTTACAGGCACACGTCTATTCTTATCAACCGATAATCACGTTTTTTTTCTTGTCAAACTTGTACACCAATACATGCTCAAGCTGACGTCGCCATGATTAAAGAGTGTTTGCACAAGTGGAACGACGAGGAATAAGTGACCCATATTCGCGATAAACTAACTCATGACTTCTCTCAAAGTAAAAATGAAGAAAAGCGTAGTCAAAAAGGAAATATCCTATTTCCATATTCGACAAATCATTTACACCCTGTTTGAAAAATAAGACAATTAAATCACCAGAGAAATGGTAGAACGAACACGATCATTAGTTTCATATGCTAAGGGGCAATTCAAGGCGTGGGTAGAGAAAGGGTCACAATTAATCAACCGAGGGTGTTTTTTGTACCCTATAGGTAAAAATAAAATACAGCAAGGTGTAAATAACAAGATGGCATGTTACACCAACTTTCTGTTTGCATAGTTAGGTGAAGATACAAAAAATGTGAAAACAGTGATAATAGGGATGATGGTGGGGATGATGATGATGATGATGATGATGATGGTGATGATGATGATGATGATGATGATGATGATGATGGTGATGATGATGGTTGTGGCGGTGATGATAATGATGGTGATGATGAGGAGGAGGTGAAGGAGGAGGATGAAGATGATAAGGATGATGGTGATGACGATAATGATGATGATGGTGATGGTGGTGATGATGATGATGATGATGATGATGATGGTGATGATGATGATGATGATGGTGATGATGATGGTGATGATGATGATGTTGATGGTGATGATGGTGATGATGGTGATGATGATGATGATGATGGTGATGATGATGATGATGGTGATGATGATGATGGTGATGATGGTGATGATGATGATGATGGTGATGATGATGATGATGTTGATGGTGATGATGGTGATGATGGTGATGATGGTGATGATGATGATAATGATGATGTTGATGGTGGTTGTTGTGGTGGTGATGATAATGATGGTGATGATGATGAGGAGAAGGATAAAGATGACGAGGATGATGGTGGTGATGATGATGATGGTGATTATGATAATAATGACGATGATGCAGATATGACACAGAAAAGAATTATGTTGACGATGATATCAAGAATAATACATCTACTAAAGCAGGATTTGAATCCAAACATTGAGTTCAAATGCTAATTAGCAGCATCGACGACGGCGATTAACATTTTTAATCCATGTACAGAGTGCACCCTTAAATGACAATCAACATAATAAATTTTAATAGCTTAAAGAGCTTGTCAGTAAAGACTTATTCATCTACTTACCTATTTGTGTTATGTTGTTATCAACTTTGCTTTATCTAGTAGTCCCTTCAGTATACAATCGGATTCACAATAATGTCCTTGACAATTAAAATGCAATCTTTTAGAATACATAAAAAACATTACATAACTGTTCACAATGAGATGTTATTAGATCAAATAGAAGTATACTTATACCAACAAAAAATAACCAAAATGTATAGGCGTATATTGAAAGCCAGCACTATACCCTGGGAATTGAAAAAAAATGTTTTTCAGCTGATTTTTTTTTATGCCTACCGAACTGATTGGTAATATAATGTAAAAAAAAAACAATAAACAGAGCTGCAGTTCTCAACATATTTGAAGACACTTCTGTTTTTCAATATTTCGTTGTATTTCGTTGTTTTTCATTATGTTTGAAGTTTTGCAAAGTGTTTATCGGTAAGTCATCATAATTGCTCTCTTGAGATTACCAAGATTACCAAGAATAGAGTCAATTTATTAATTTCATTTCAAATTGAACAAGACCTATGCTTCTGCCGAGACAATGTTTTTAATGTGAATCCATGTCAGTATTTCTTATTTGTTTATTTTATTTTGATTCGTAAAAAGTTATCTGATCGTGTACTTATATGACTCAAAACAGTGTGATAATGAGGACGCGCGATAGCTCAGTCGGTAGTGCGGGGTGTCGGATTTCTGGTGACTAGGCTTCGATCTCAACTTGATGCGCTGTGCCCTTTGATAAGGTGTTTAAAATCCTCATTACCAGGTCCCTCGGAGAGTTCTCTAATAATACCGTTTTTATACTGAAGGCGAAGTGGAGTTACTCTGGAATAACTCCGGATTGAGTTTATACGTTTGTACTGCGGACCGACTTTAAACCCCCTTTCATATTGGCAAGCACCGCAGCGGTGTATCCGCAGTCGTTAATTGCCATGGTTTCCAAGCAAGTTCGCGCCATACGTGTAGGCAAGATCACAGCGATAAGCGCAATCCGGATCGAACTAATCTCAGAATTTTCATATTGCCCTCCAAAGTGGTGTAACTCCTCCTGGACTCCGGACTAACTCCACTTCGGCTCTCACTATGAAAGTCCTTGCTTACAAGTATTCATGAGTTCTTACATGTAGCAATGAGGTATAACAATTACCATCATATACCACACTACCATGATTCATTTTTTTTACTCTTGCCTAGTGTTAGTACAGATGACATTATAAAGCACAGAATACATATAGCATGCTCACCAATTAGACACATATAAAAAAAAAAATAAAATCGTCGAGCCGCCACAAACGTACCACACGCTACGCCGCGCCGTGGTACATTCGTGCGAGAAGTATGGAAAAAAAATTATACCTAATTTATAAACCCTTCTTTTTAAGGAAAATGTATTTTTATTTTCTCTTCGCCGAATACCGTCCTCATTCACAGCATTCATGAATTTTTTTTTTCAAACCTGGGGTGTTTTGCCAAGATTTAGTGTGATTCAGATTCCCACTTAATACTTTGTAAAACACCCTCTGGTCTAAATTAAGCAGTCAGATTTATTTGGAGCAATTCGAACCGATAGGATAAGGCGGCGTGCAGACGAACCGAACGGATAACCGCTACGTTAGATGTATGTGCGCCTGTAATTAGATTCAGTCTGAATTAGACATGAACTTGCCTGTATTGAACGTAACCGCATAAAACTAAGGAAGAGTTTGAGCAGAACTCTTGTACTACATGCAAGCAAAATATACCAAGAAAATACGTGCTAACCGCCGAAAACGGACCCGGGATCGTATAAAAAAAAATCACTACTTATATGATTTCATCATTTGAGCCGAACTTACAGTGTATTTGATAATAATTTATCTTGATAATATTTTCATTACGTAATGAATAATATTGGACCAAAGATTGAGGCTTACATTTATCCATTACGTAATTGAAAAATCGATATCATGAAATATGTTTTGAAGATATATATGTGATGTGTTTTGCTCAGCTAATGTTGCTGTTTTTTTAACTAGGTTCAGATCTAAAGTAGATTAGTTAGATATACATGTACACAACTACACAAGAAGGACTTGTATTCGAAGTTTTTAAAGAGAATGATCTTTAGATTTACCAAGATTTAATGCATGCTAAAGGCGACCCCCATGGGATGTTTTTTTTTTATATATATTTATGATGACCGGAAAATGCATTTGTCTATCAACGGGTTCTGTCATCAACTTCCTTCTCGACAATCAATGAATTTAAGCAAACAGCATGCCAACGGCCGGGCTTAACGATCAAACGCAAGTGAAGTAAAAGACCGATAAGAAGAGATTGTAAAAGAGCTGGAGAGAACACTCTGGAGAGGTCTTTTGTGTCTATAGATTGCATTGGGGGGGGGAAAGCTGTAAGATTTCTAAGTGGGTAAATATTTCATCAGTTTGACGTATAGACGCGGGTTCTTGAAATCGAACTTTTGTGCGTCAAAACGTAAAGTATAAAGGCTAAGAATTAAATTGGTGTGGGTGTGTTGTTTTGATGACATTTTTTTTTACTAGTTAGGTCTTTAATCTAGTATTTAGTTGTAATCACTAGCGTATTGATGAGGGTTTGGGGGCAAATGGACCTCCTAAAAGTTTAATGACCAAGGAGGAACCAAGAGAAAGAGGAACACAGGGAGACGCTTAGGTTTGATATCATGCACATTTCTATCTCATTACTTTTTTTTCATTTACATAGGCAAGAATATTCACTCGCTCGCTTTTCTGCCCCTTTATTTTTTTTTGTCCATCACGCCTGTGGCTGTATAACTATAGCAAAAATTAACTTCACTGTAAGAAAATTGTTCTGATCGAGAAAAAAAGAAAGAAGAAAATGGAAGGAATAGGGGTGAATTATCATATTTTTCTGATTATTTTGTAGAAATACATTATACCAAAAATAGATTTTTGTATTGAAAAAGTGAAAAATTATTTTCGCTCGCTTTGCTTTCTTTCTGCTTAGAAATATTGCATACGCCTTGTCTGGCCCCCGTCAGAGTTTTTGGTTCATTACGCTATTGTGTGTTACACTAATTAATGAATTTAATATATATATATATATATATATATATATATATATATATATATATATATATATATATATATATATATATATATATATCCATTTTGACCGCCGATAACTGCTGCGTTTGTAAATTCATATCGATCTACGCAGTGAAAAAAGAACTGAAGTATTACAGTAGGTTTAAAAAGATCATTTTCATCTTCAATCGCAAGTCGTCGACAAGCCATCATGCCAAAAAGGATAAAGACTGAATTGCACACGGTGTGGAGGCGTACCATTAAATTAATGGGTTTTTTCCAACCACCATGATCATAGAAATACAAAAGGGGCGATACGGAAGTCCATGTATTAAATATGAATCTTCGTGATCGCGACAGATTCATAACAACATTTATCAAATCTAATAATCCTCATATGAGATGGGTAACGAGGAATTTTTCCCCACAACTGGTTTTATGTTATGGGTAGTGAGTAATGAATCACTGGTGGAAGCAAAACTTTTTTTTGCGAAAATCTGATTTTATTGTGATGAACAGAGAAGTACTTTAACTTTGAAAGAATTGTCCTTTAACCGTAATGACATCTGAATGCACGCTTGCGCAGGCCAGCCCTGTAGGTGCACTCTCTCATATTTAAAATTTCATGGTAATCTTCGTCACTCGCTGACCAATTGAAAGCAAGAATCGGTAACAATGTTTCCCCATCTATCTCGGCGTGTGAGGAGATTTAGGCGAGAGGTGCGCTTATTTAATGACCATGAATTGCGTTTTACCATGTCACTTTGTATAAGAAGACGCCGCTTGAAGTAGGTGTTTATCAGATGTTCGCTGAAATCTCTAGCTGTCATTTCATTCTCGTCAACTTTGCTCATTCGCCTCGGCTCAATGGAGACATGCTGATAGAGCTTTAACGCTGTTACACGTAAGTTACGAAGCTATTCACATTGTTCTTATTTTCGATATGAATGATTTTGAATTATTTGTACATTCTCTCGGTGTTGAACAGTGATACAAATTAAACCCATGTATCTCCCCAGCCGATATAGTCTGCAGCCCAGACTCTATCACTTTATAACTTAATTGGTCTTAAGAGAGCAGAAGCTCGAATACTCAATCTCCGAGTACATTTGTTGTTTTTTCCACAAATTATTTAAATATAAATATTGTTGTAACCGTGAATATCTACTTTAGTATTGTTTTTAACCCACCAATGACTTTTCGGATGGGATATGCTGATAATCAGGTAAGATATTTTCTATTATTATTTGAAATACTTTATAAAAGAATTTATTTCAATTAATGAAGAGGATAACAAGAGATGAACCTCCGCTGGTTAAGGGTATGAAGGCCAAATTTGCAGGGTTAGATATTGGTGCTTCCTTGAGGTGCCCCCAATTACCGCCTACACTTTTGCCATTTAATAATTCCTAAGGAAAATGTACAAGCATATCCTCGATTCCACCCTGCAGAGGAATGGCCAAATTGCTAACTAATCATAAAAATGTCCAATATGGCTTAGGTGACGATTGAGGAACATATTTGGAAGTGATATGCGTACGTGAGGTTGATGATCGGAATGTCAACAAGATATGAATATTGGGTGTTCCACAATATATGCTTCTAAGACCTATATTATTCAAACTATATGATAAGAAAGAATAAGTGATCTTTTGGGGATACCTTGACTAAAGTCTTGTACATTAACTTTGCGGAAGTTCGCGTGTAGAGCAGTATATTGTGGAATTCTCATTGTTCTCTCTTTTTCATATTCAATGATTACACCGGGAAGCTTTCAGGATATTTTGTTTAACTTTGGTTGCGCAGGACAATGGCAACTTACTAGTTAGATCAAATACCAATATCGTATACAGTTGTGCTAGAAAGTAAATGAACCCCACCACAAAATGCACTCCTTCATGCGAAGTGTTAAATGCAGACACCAACACTATAATTTCGGGCAAGTCCCGCCGGAGCAACAACGTTTATTGAATGTAATATTTTGATGAGGATATTAATTGTGATGATGACGATGATGATCATGATGATGATCATGATGATAATGACGATGATGCAGATATGACACAGAAAAGAATTATGTTGACGATGATATCAAGAATGATACATCGACTAAAGCAGGATTTGAATCCAAACACTTTTAATTATGTTCATTTTCTGGTGGAGTTCACAATTTTTTTAGCACCACTGTACATGTCATCATCTGTATGTAATACAAATGTGTCAAGATCTCGTGAAAAGAAATAACCCATAATGTTTGCGGCGTCTGACAAATTAAATCTTCAAACCAGATAACGATGTACATATAGTGATGATAGGTAAGTATCATATCAACTAGATACATGATATGTCTTCGGATATTTTAATTTGATTAAGCTTGTATTCATATATTTCTTGTACTGCTTTGATATGCATGAATAGTAAAGGAATTTTCTAAACCATTACACTACAAACATGATGTACATTAATAATGTCTGAATGCATTCCGCTCATGTAACATAGAAATATAATATTGATGTCAAATGTATACGATTAATGCTGAGAACATACATTAGGAGTAAACAGATATTCTAAATTTTAGACAGAATAAACTGTTATCACCCATATTGACGTAGGATAAGTGTTATTTTATCAAGTGGTGTCAAGGAATATGTTATCAAATAATATTTGTTACGTTCATTTTCTAAAACCTTTTCATAGATAGACAAATATGACACAGCCCTGACATGCTAGAAAAAGAACAATTATATAATTTTTGAAATAAAATAATGTCCCGATTATAGCTGCAAGAAGAAAAATAACACAGATTAGATTCATTAATAAATTAGGGGTAATTGAAACGAGAATAACCAAAGATTTATGCTTTACAGTTTAAGTGGTAAACTTTTCCTCTTCACGTGGTTGGTGTTCTAATATCTCAATCACTTCATACTATTTATATGAATAAGCAATGAGGTTTCGTACAAGTGATAAATCTATAGCTCAATAGAAAGGCCATAATATACATTGTCTGATGCTTCATAAAATAATACTACTCGAATTTGACTAGTAATATGTCTGGTGTGCATACTCCCACTATCTGACTAAAAAAGTAAGGATGTCACTATTCTCTTTCTATACGTTTCACGTATTTGTGTGCATTGTGTGGTATGGGGTGCGGGTGTGAAGGAAAACGAACGAGTGAGTGCGTGGATGTGGATGTGAGAGAGGGGGTGTGTGTGTGCTTGTGTGTGTGTTGCATGTTTGTATTAATTCAAACATAATATATTATGATCATGTGTACAATTTTATTTTCAGTTGGAAAAGAAACATTTTAATAGCACATTAAATATAGATCGTTTATTTGGATTTCCGTGATATAGCGTCATATACATGTAATTCAAGCAGCTGTGATTTCAATATTCTTGTTAATTTTGTTTCAGCTTATTTTCTTTCTAACTTATAATTTTGTCTCTCTCACTCACTCTCTCTCTCTCTCTCTCTCACTCTCTCTCTCTCACTGCTCTACAGAATTCATTGATAACCAATGTTATAACCATTTTTAAACGTCTTTTTTCGCATTTTGTAATGTTAGATATTTAATGTTATGTAGATAATGCAATTTAATGTTGGAGGTCTGAATAGTAAACCTTTACATGTATATGTTAGACCCGAGACATGTAATTAGGGAATGGAATAAGGTATGAGACAATGCAATTCAGGTTAGTTGATCACAAGGTTGAACAAATTAGGGAGCTCATCTGTATGAGGTATGAAAGGGGGCGATTTTTCATCTGAGCGATTTGTGGAAGATGATTGACTAATCCCCAGCCTCATTCCCAATTTTTTTATATAAAAAACAAACACGACCAAGAAAAAAAAGAGAAAAGGAAAGGGATCAGGATGAAATGTGATATTATTTTCCAAATATTGTGTCAAAATCCATCGCAAACTTTTTTTAATGTTGAAATGTATGATACCTACTTAACATCACTGTATGTACATCGTTGTCTGGTTCTCTTTAAGTAGGCCTACGGTGTTCCACAAGGTTCCGTCCTTTGGCCGCTACTCTTCACTCTGTACACTGCACCTCTTAGAGAAATTGCTCGTCATCATGGATTGCAACTTCATTTCTATGCGGATGATACAAAATTATATGTGACCTTCGACCCAAGAGTGAGATGCTGATGCTAGTTCAGGTCTTACTACCTGACTAGCAGAAATCCAAGAATGGATGGTAATGAATTTTGTGAAGCGGAATGACAAGACTGAATATTTAGTCTTTTCTTCACCAAATATGCGAAACAAGATTGTCCCACAAAATATTCAAGTTGGCAGTGTGTCTGTCCCTCCTTTACTTCAGATAAATGCTCGCAATCTGGGTGTCTTCTTCGACCAGTTTATGAAGATGGGCAAGCATATTTCCAATGCATGCCAAGCGACCTACTACCAACTACGAAATATATCGGCTACAAGATCGCTACTCATTCGTTCTGCAGCACAAAGCCTAATTTATTCCTTAATCACCTCTAGGATTGACTTCTGTAACATTCTGCGGGCCGGTCTTCGTTCCTCCATCCTGAACAGACTCCAGAGTGTACATAAGTCTGCTTACTGGTACGAAGAAATATGACCACATCACCGCTTTTCTACTGTTATACTATGCTATTTCTTCTACTAAAACAACAGCTACAGCTACTACTACTACTACTGATGCTGCTGCTGCTGATACTACTACCACTTCTGCCGCTACTACTACTACGATATACTACTCTTACTTCTACTACTTCCTTTACCACTACAACCTATACAGTAACTGCACCAGCTTCTACCTCTAAATCAACCGTATGGTAATGTCTTAATTGAATAGCAGTTTATTATTTAAGTTATTTACGGATTGCCTTCCCTGGCGATTTCTTGCTGATGTTGGGGTGCATGCATGATCTTAAGAAAGACTTTTTCTTGTGTAATTATTGAAGAAAAGATGTATTTAGATACGGTAATGACACATAAGCAAAATGTCAAGAAATGTCTGACGCTGGAATCCAACAACCTACCTATGTGCAAATTATTTTCAACATGTCATGTTAATCTCTGATTCGTGATGTAGATGTACATATCTTATTGAGTTGAAGTTAACCTTCAGAGCGCGACATTTGAAAGCTTAGGGTCTAATTTCAAATCGTCTGATTTTAACTCTAATTTGAATAAAATCTCATCAATAGTTAGTTTTCTAGCCGGTATCAGGTATTACCGGATTACCGGTTTTAACAAAGTTTCCATCATATTAGACGGAGTGATAACTGTTTCTAAAAAAAAAAGCATGATGATATCTGATATTTGAAACAGGGCCCTGGGAACGACTTTTGAAGAAGGGCTGCTGGTTTGAATACGGCAAGCCAAGAAAGGGTTTTCACTACAAAATGAAAGTCAAATTTATAAAGATGAATTTTTTGAAAAAGAAAAAATTTCGCTTCAAAATGAAGGGAATTTTCATTAAAGTACTGCTATTAAGCCTACCACATTATCAGGGGTGCTGTCTATAGTGAATAATACACGCAACACCACCCAAGTAAATCTCAATGGAATCGCGCACTCCCTCCCCCCCCCCCCCCAGTTCATTCTTGATGGAAAGGTTATAAGGAATAGTTTTTTTGTCTTGAGGAAATAATTCTGTAAATAAGGAAAATATCGCAATTGTTCGATGCAGAAACAATGACGTCACCTAAGATGACAATGGACAAAAGGAAGGAAAGAACAAGAGATATAAGCCTAAGTGGTGTAAAATGGATCGAAGAAGCTTGAGGTACATGAATGAAGTAATCCTATAGGAGCATACTGCCCATCATTAAAAAGATTTCCGAGGAATGTCAAGAAATAATCGTTTCTCACGAATAAAGTACTGGCGTAGAGATGGGGGTTTGGGGTTTCTTGCCCCCCCCCCCTTCATGACCAGTGGGAGAAAAGGAAAGGGATAGGGTGAAATGTGATATTTTTATTGAAATGTTGCATTATTTTCTGAATATTATGTCACAATCTATCACATACTTAAGTATTTGAAAAAGTATTTTAAAATCAATATTAAGTGATGTGCCATATCGAGCCCCCTAAAAATATTTGGCTCACTACACAGTTGGAATAAAGTGCACATAATACAGGAGACCAGTCCTCGTAGAAGCTAGTATGATTATCATTCAATCTCGGTGTCTAGTTTACTTGGTTCGTGGTAAAGGGTTTTCTCTGTCATGCATTACATGTTAATTTAAAAAGAAAAGTCGACATTGAGTAAGGTTTCAAGATTCTAAGGAAAATAGGTACAACTCTTAAAAGTGATTCAATTATTCCATTCATCTTTGTTTATTCCATAATACCTTGGGCCGGTTCATGAAACTTTTTACCTGAGAAAACTCATGTTTTAGTTTTACCGGAGTTTTTGCCCTGTGTTAAAGTCAATTGCAAAAGTCAGACTAACCTTAGTTTTCAGTTTTTACCAGAGTTTTCTCGGGTAAAAAAAGTTTTATGCAACAGGTCCCTTATGTAAAGACAGTAAAAAAAAAGAGAAAAAGTGTACGTGGAGGTGAAAACGTAGATAGGCCTTGTATTGAAATTGAAGAATTTGGATAAGGAACAAGTGAAAACATAAAAAAGAATGAAAAAATATCATAATTCTACACAATTTAAATTCATGTCAGACGTCAATACCATACAGAGCTAGTGAGTAGGACGAGACAATAAAGAGATTAAGACAAAGTGGCATGAATGACATACGTGTTCCAAAACCTTTCCATAAATATCAAAATTGAGGCACAATACATAGATTTTGACAGAACTACTGTCAAATACTGTTTCATAACCACGAAAAGAAAAGAGCAAAGAAATTAAAGAAATTGGATTATTGTAATTACAATGTAAACAGAATCTATATATATATATACTGTATACTGCAAACAATAGGCTAAGTTTCGATATGGCCATCTTTAACAGCCTAGTGCACAATTAACTACCTGATTAAGAATAAACTTTACAAAACCTGATTAGTTCCTTACTACATTGCACACTTAAAGATACTTGCATATCTATTTTACCGCATGGGCCACCGTGAGACAAAGGTTCAATAAATGCATTACGGAAGAAGACTCATTAAAATGAAATGACAAACATGGACAGTGTGTTCATAGATTTTCATCACTATACGAGAAATTTGATACAAAGCGTGAGTTTCTTCTAAAACGCCAGGGGGTATTTCTATATTGCACTTGTCGAAAGGAAACGATGTTAATTGAAAGTATAATATGATTGAGTATATGTCACTCAATTTATGCTTCATGTGTTTAGGGGCATAATTGTTTTCCATAACTTTTACATTGAAATATATCATTTACTATGACAAGGAATACTACCACGGTTACAGGTAATTTAGGACCGATAAACTTTAATTGTAAAAAACTGTCATATAAGTATCGGCAAATCGATTAATCTAATTTCACCGGAGGAAGCTCTTAAAGGTCAAGTCCACCACACAAAAATTTTGATTTGAATAAATAGAGAAATATCAAACTAGCAAAATGCTGAAAATTTCATCAAAATCGGATGTAAAATAAGAAAGTTACGACATTTTAAACTTTAGCTTATTTTCCACAAAACAGTGATATGCACAACTCAAATGGGACAGTTGAAATTTTGAGATGAATTTCAAATTTTCAGTATCATGTTAAAATGGATATACGTGAATTACCAACAGGAATCAGACAGTATGAATTCAGGTTACAAGGTCAAGGCCAATGGTAATCTCAGATCAACAATAAAATTGATATATTGTTCATTCTTCTAAAAGTGTTTTCTTCAATCAATATCAAAGGCCGTTAGATATCAATGAATGTTAGTACTTTGGTATCACTTGGGTTGGGATTTTTTCTCTGGATCTTTGAGATATTATCAATTTCTACATGGAGATATGTTTCAAAGTTCGCACTGCTGCAATATTAAATTGCGCAACGTAGGCTAGCCAGACGTTAGCCAACGTTAGCCAGAGGCATTCAATTGGTTAAAACAATAAATGGCTATCACGGTTAAAATTATGTTTGTTTATGTCGATTGTTGGCAATTATCTCTTTGGTTATTTTAAATAAAAGTGAACGATGTTCACTCTTGATTCCTTATATGTATGCACGGGTGAGAATGAAAGGGAAGAGTTGGATTTTTGTGTGAGTGTGTGTGTATGTGTGTGTGAGAGAGGGTGAGTGTGTGTTACGTGTCTTCGTGTGTTTGGATTTCCATGGGGGTGTTTTTTTTATTATATGATGTTGTTAACCGATGTTATGTACAAACGTTGTGAAAGAAGAGATAAATGAATAATGTGTCAGTGAGTTTGCGCGTGTGGTGAGATTTGAGGCAGTTTTTTTTGGGGGGGGGTGGGATCTAACATGGATGGGGCCGAATTAGAACAGAATGCGGATATTGAACGTTATGAAATATTTTTATGAAGAAATAATTAGTCGTCTCATTATTATTTTTTTTCATTTTTGATAGCAAATTATTATTTGATAGGAGAAATTGTATGGCAAACTCGATGGTTAAGGTAATGAGGGTTTATTATCTGTATTCCTTTTCTTCTCAATTCGGTAATGTTCAGCGTCCCTGGATATTAAAAAAAAGTGTTATAACAAACGTGTAATGACATGAATTCAGTTCCATGATTTCAGAGAGTCATTCAACGTTATACGCACATTTTACACAAATGTCAAAGACTGTGAATTTCAGTGGATAATACTGATGACATATCTTCAGCACTCTACACCCTTAAATCCTTACAAAGATAGATTCACAATTCATAGTTTTCAAATTTTCTTTCTTTGTAGGTGCACAAAATGGGAGACTGGGGACTGTCTCTACTGCTCATCTTTTCGACAGTAGTTCACGAGATCTCCGCTGTACACGGCAAACCGTTTCCTTGGCAGAGCCGGCACGGTTTCCTCTCAAGCAGCGAATTCTACTCACCCACCCAGTACCGGAAGACGCCCTCAGGGACGAGAATCACCAGCAATCCCTTCAGTATTCAGGGTCATTCACGTCAGAAACTTGACAAAACTCCATTCCAGTTCGAACAGTTGAATCCACATCAACGTTGTGTGAAGAAAGCGAATGACCACACTTCAGCATCAAGATTCCGGGACCTAATCGTTAGTCTAGGTGCAGGGGGCTTGGTCAAACATCCATCTTTATCAGCGTCTAACCGTTATCACCAGAGTGGCCTTAGACGTTCGACAAGATCGCAGGTAATTCTTCAATATAATTTTAGTGATTTTAACTGTGTTTGCTATAGAATAGATGAAGGGTGTTGTAATGGCCAACCTCGCTCGAGTATTCAAGAAATTCCTTCCTACCGGTAGCAATTTGCTACACCTGCGTGAAGAGTGACAAATTCAGACAAACAATATTAGATGAAAATTAACAATGTAGGACCTTATTTTTATGCAGTTGATTTCCCCAATAATGTTTCCAAAGCGTTGTAGAGTCCAAAGTAACGGGGTTGAAAGAGATTTGTTTGGGTGATTCATTATAGAGGACCATCACGAAACCATCCTGGAAACGATTTGTTCAGAATCATAACGAAGAAAAATCTTCCAATGTTATTTCATATAAAAACAGTATTCTGATTATTTTTAACAGTACATTGTACAGTTTCAAAATAATGTAAAAAGTAAAATTGGTGAATTGTCTCAATCGTTTCCAATTAATTTGATACTAATGGGTGATTTTAACATTGACCTGTTATCTCAAAATAATGAAAACGATTTATTCCTACACACTATGCATTCATTTGGTTATTATCCCCACATAGATCAACCGACCAGAATTGATAGCCATTCATCAACACTTATCGACAACATATTTTCAAACATACTAAACAGAGATACTTCCAGCGGATTAATAATATCTGATATAGCTGATCATTTACCGGTTTTTTTATTATGTGATAATGATATTTCAAAAAAAATTCACCTAAATCTACAATGTATAGTAAAGAAACACCAATCAATATTGAATCGTTTAAAAGTGATCTTGCGATTGAGGAATGGTTAGATGTATTTAATGAGTCAAATTCAGATATTGCTTACACAAATTTTAACAAAAAATTGCAGAAATATTACGATAAAAAATTTTCCTCTATCACCTATCAAAAAAAGAAAAGCAAAAATGCCATGGATCACTAAAGCTATTCTACGATCCATACACACCCGAAATAAACTATACAAGACATTTTTAAAGAACCCTTCTATTCAAAACAAAAATAAATATAAAACTTATAGAAATAGACTAACCAATATAATTCGGGCTTCTCGCAAATTGTTTTATTCCCAGAAACTTAACAAAGTTAAATCAAACATGAAAGCCACATGGGAGATAATCAATGATTTCATTGGCAAGAAACCCAAAGTATTACCTAAAGACAATTTCACAGTTCATGCTGCTGCAATAAATTCAGATGATGTAGCTGATACCTTTAATTCCTTTTTCGTTAACATAGGACCCTCTTTGGCTAACAACCTTGCCAGACCAAACCAAAGTTTTGCAAAATTTCTTCCCACACCCATCAATTCTTCCCTATTCTTTAACCCCACAAATGTTCAGGAAATAATTGAAATAACAAAAAATCTCAAATCCAGCAAATCACAGGGATATGATAGAATTAGTACTTTCCTTCTTAAGCAGATCATACATTATATTGTCTCTCCATTGTGTCATATTTTTAATCTGTCGATCAGCACCGGTAAATGTCCAGATTCCCTAAAAATTGCAAAGGTAAATCCTGTTTAAAAAAAAGACAATCCACATGAAATAACAAATTATAGGCCTATTTCTATTCTCCCCAGCATATCCAAAATATTAGAGAAGATTATTTACAAAAGACTTTATAAGTTCCTAGATACTTTTCAGTTTCTAAATTCAAACCAATATTGATTCAGGAAAGGGCATTCAACTGATCAGGCTTTAATACAAATATACGATAAAATTACAAATGCAATGACAAATAAAGAACACATAATAGGAGTATTCATGGACCTAAGCAAAGCATTCGACACTCTTGACCACCAGATTTTACTTAAAAAACTTGAAAATTATGGAATTCGGGGAATCGCACTATCATGGTTTGAGAGTTATTTGTCTGATAGAAAACAATATGTCACTCACAACAATATTTCTTCTAACTTTCAGTCAATAAAATGCGGAGTTCCACAAGGATCGATCCTTGGCCCCTTACTTTTCCTTATATATATTAATGATTTGACTACTGTAACGCCTTTATTATCATTTGTATTATTTGCCGATGACACAAATATTTTTTGTTCAAACACTAGTTTAGAAACTTTAGTAGATACATTTAATCGTGAATTACCTAAACTATCTTTATGGTTTAAATGTAATAGGCTCTCACTTAATATAGACAAAACAAACTTTATGTATTTTACGCACACAAGTTCACATATTACTGAGTTTCCATACGACATAAGCATAGATAATATTCCACTCAAAAGGAAAAAAGAAACAAAGTTTTTAGGTGTCACAATAGATGAACATTTAAATTGGAATGAACATATACGTTGTATAACTACTAACATCTCCAGAAACGTAGGTGTACTTTACAAAATGAAAAACATAATTCCTCATACTACACTCGTTCTACTATACAATTCATTAATATTGCCGTATATATCGTACTGCAATATAGTTTGGGCAACGTGTGCAAAAACTAAAATTAATATAATATACTTATTACAGAAAAAAGCAATTCGAATTTGTACTAATTCGCAATATTTATCACACACAAATCCATTATTCCATAAACTAAAGACTCTAACTATTTTTGACATAAACTCATTTCAAAGCTTACTGCTTATGTTCAAATACGTAAATAACATGCTCCCACCTTCATTTCACAATTTTTATACTATGAACACATCTATCCATTCATACCCTACGCGGAACTCTTCTAATTTCCATTTAATCAACCCCAAATTGCTTATTGCGCAGAGATCCATAAGACACCATGGTCCTGATTTGTGGAACTCTCTACCTGAATCTATAAAAAGATCCACGTCTCTTTACTCATTTAAGGCAAACGTTAAATCTATGTTGATATCAGATTATTTGAAGTAAAATTTCTGTGTCGATGTGTCATCATTAAAGCATCATCACCATTATCCTCTCCATCGCCTTCATCTTCACCATTTCACCATCATCTTCATCCTTATCATCTCCATCTTCATTGCTCAAATTACATTACTGCTGTTTTTCATGAAATGAACTGTTTATCGATTCTGCTGTATTAATGTATTATATTAATCAATGAGTTCTAACCTGGGGTTGTCATTTTTTCAAGCAATCTGCTTATGATGACAATCCTTCTCCTGCAAATTGTAAATGTTAACTAATTTGGTATGAGATCAGTTTTGTTTGTAATGATAATTTTAGTACATTTAGTTATGATTCATGCCAAAAAAAGTTCTCAATATACTATGTTTGTTATGTTATGGAAAATGTATTATATACGAATGATGTAATTGCAGAAGTAAACAATAAAATCAAATCAAATCAAAATATTAGACGAAAGCATGACGCAAATTCATAACACGTGCGAGCTAAATTGCTCGGTAATTAACATGAAATCTAAGAAGTGTAAAATAGTTTTCGCAATGAATAAATGCGAAATGCTGGAGCTATGCTATAATCATATTCCTTTAGAACTGTGAAATACTTATATTAAGTGGGCGTCGACATATTTTCTTGTTCTAAGTGCGACTTTTTCTCGTTATCACTGTTTCCTCTTGCAGGTGAATGAAAATCATTTTCTACTCCCATTTCTTCAAACGATTAGTTCGCATTTTGGTGAATACCTCCGCAGGGTCCTGGGATGTCAGGCAGAACATAGAACTTACGTCGCCCAACCAAGAAGCTCTCGTTTATCCGCTCCGTCTGTAGACCCAATACAATCAATTTCATCATCATCATCCTCATTAAACGAGCAGCCACAGTCTCATTCATCTCTTATATCTGAAAGATCTGCACCTCAGGTACCAAACATCCCTATCCTGCCACCCTTTAAACAAAGACCATACACTAAAGGGAAGACAGAATCACAAGAGCCTCGAACGCCCATCTTCCCCAGTACAAGGCAAGTTGGACATCACAAAGCGCCCTCTACGGCTTCCTTTCCAAAGTCATCAGTATCACCATCCAGACCGATACAGAGATCACCGCACATTGATAAACCATTGGAACCACCAAGGATTGAAGATATCGTGAACACCGAAGAGGTGAACATCAATTCACAGTCATCAAGGTCGGATAGTTCTGTACCACAGCCATTTGAAGAACTGCCTTTCTCCCCGCCACCAGTCGATATGAGTGGTCTACCACCCCCTGTATTTGCAAGTAGTGATTCCAGTGCGTCATCTCTCCCGGATATTGTTCAGACGATTTCAGTAAGTACATCTCCGATTAATCAGTATTTTAAGTATTTGATTTGACAAAGATCTTCTTGATCTTTAGGAAAAAAAACGAACATTTGCATTCCTTAATATTGTGTCCTGTATAGGAAATATCGCATTACACCTGGGTAAATGATCAGAAATTGAGTAAATATACATGATAGAAGAGCTTTTTGAAACCAACATGCCTGAGGATAGATGTACAATTTGAACCTTAAAGTAACGATTAAATTATCCAGCTGTAATCTTACACCCTTTAAACGCTGCAAAATGTTTTACAAACACACAATCCTTTCCCTTTCTTTGGTTGTCAGGATTCCTCTTCTCGCTTCACACCCGTAAACCCTTCAATTACTTTCACTTCACCCGGTTTACAGCCGCACCGAATGAGCGAGGTATCACTGCTTCCAACAACCGCCGATCCGACTGGGTCGTCGCCACCACCCTCCAGTCCTGTTACTACTTTAAGTCTTACGAGCCACCCATCCCACACCTCACATCCGCCACCATTCACCTCTTCAACAATGACATCGTCATCTCGGCTTTCAGCTAACAGTCAACCTGGGCAGTCTCAGGGTACATTGTATTTCGGACCTCCAGGGGTTAGTAGAGCACTATCAGTGGGCCCAGACATATATCTGGGATTGTGTAGTCAAACTTTGATCCAAGATCTAACTAGTGCATCGTTGGGACATTGTATGTATCGCTCTGATATTACCGGTTGTAACCATTGGTAACGGGGATTCTGTTGGGGCATCATTAGCGTCACAACGTTTCTGTAAGGCCGGTACAGGATGTTTGAATACTTTATTGTCGGACACCATAGTTACATATGAAATTTGGCATCCAATATAAAGCTAGAACCGTGTCTTTCACGGAATGATCATTCAAACGTCTTTATTTCTAATCCTCATATTTCAACTTTACTTTTACCAATTTTATCATTGGTTATTCCCAATAATAATAATAATAATGGTATTTATTTCGAGCAAACAGATACAAAATGATTTACAAAGTACTGGATAAAATGATTAAAATACAAAACATTATTACAATAGCAGAAATTCTGAATTGAAGTAACAATGTTTACACAATAGGTGGCCTGTAACAAATTTCAAATATGTATTACAATTAACTATTAAGAAGTATAGGTAGAATAAGCACTTACAAAAGAGAAATAAATTGAGAGGGGAAAACATGGGTTAACTCGTACTGAAATGGATTGTTTTTTTTTTTAATGAAGGTTATTCCCAATGGGCACAGTAGGTTGTTTTATTCCATCTTCGTGTAGTTGTTTAATATTTATGTTAATTCTATAATATACATGTATGGCTGGAAACTATTTAATCAATCATTAGTTTTATGTCTCTTGTAATTCCGTTTAAGCCAGGTTTACCTGATTAATTTACATTTATACGCTTATCCCATAAAAAATCTCTTTATGGAGCTCAACCAAACTTATCGACATCCTTTCATTTTTCTTTTTACTCGTTCTGGCACGGTTATACATTATCTCCAATTCTTTAAAGAAACCCCCTTTGAATATAATTTCTGTTTATAATTTTGCTCATGCAAGCACATACATTGTCTACTCACTTGATCCCAATAGAATATTGTGATTACAAATATCCAAGATTCAAGTCATCCAACAATTATATACAATCATTCTACTCTTTTTTTTTATTTCACCATGTACAATGATATACGTAAAATTGATCTTTTACTTTCACACGTCATTTTGTATTTATTGTGTGTTTTACGTTGTAAAAAAAATCGCAATTCAGTCTTTGGCTGCGATTAAGCTTCAATTTCAATTTCATATTAGACAAATTGATGGTGAGATGAAGAAAAGACGTAGTGAACGATGAACATCGTTTCCAAGTTCCAAAGAAAGATGTAAATGCTCTGCGCGTCTTTCAGAACTGCTTTCCCGTATTTCCAATCGTTCTGTCTTCGCTGAAAAGAAGTGATTGGATCTTATCTTCATCTAGGTGCCCAATTCCAAATCCTGTGCACTTTTTCGAATCGGTTTCCTTTAATTTACTTTATCTAGAACAGCCCTCTTACATGATTATGAGATAAGTGAATCACTCTGTCACGCTATTGAACTGCGAAGTTGCATGCCAGCATGAATTACATTGACCAACTGTCCCCCGGAGTTCAAGGCCTTTTAACTATCATAATGATAAGCAAGCCATTTACCGTTGTATCATTTAAAATCTCTTAGTCCGATGTGAAGGTGTTAGTGGAAGCCAATGGTGTTCTAAGGCAGTGGCGTATAGCAGTTCCTCCAATGTTTGGTATCATCGACCTCCTGAGGTACCTGGCCCGTGAACAAGCGGAACCCATCAACCTATCCACCCTGGATCCACACTGCTTCGTGTTGACACGTATGTTGGGTTTACGGATCGACGAATCACACATCTGGACCGTGACCGTGATAACATTACAGCAAGAGGTAATCATGTATAATAGACCTATCTCGAAGTGCTGCGTTGAGGTGCATTGCGATGCGCTGCCCCAAACCTTTCAAGATAAGCTCCTACTTGTCTGGGGTTGTGTTGAAAAATGGACTGGTGCATTAACTCAACCTTTTTAAATAAGGGGGAGGGGTGCTATCTAGAAAGGTTCCGTTAACAAGTCGTCTATGATGATAATAACGTAACGAAATATTGAATTTAGAATTCAGCTGCATGGCCTGTGTACAAAAAACAATTTAAAAATTACCATCTGTTTTTCTTTTCCTTTTACTACTTTGATTCATCATGAACAGCTGATCTGAAAGGCCATGTAAAGACTTTTGTTTCAAATTCATAATTTTGTACCTTTAATTTTGAATCTTTGACTCTCAAATACTGATTCGTAAATTTAAGTGATTATATATGATTGATACATAAAACCAATAAACGCATTATTTTCAAGAACCCCCCCCCCCCCTCCACGATCGCTTGTCTCGAAAGGTTGCGTCAACGCACCACTCAAGTACAAAACCCTTCGAGACAAGCGGGGAGCTTTTCTCGAAAGGTTGGGTTAATTAGCGCAACGCATCACAATGGAACGCAACACTTCGAGATAAGCCATAATGTAAGAGATTTTTCACAAGGTTATTTGTGCATTTAACGCCGAACTCCTTGTCATTAGCAACAGTAGTAATTTTTGTGATGTTATCTAACGAATAGCAACAATCCGTCAAATGTTGGCAAATTATTCGTTTTAAGATTTTTTTTTAATAAAAGCAGTAAGCATTGCTTGTCAAACAATAGCCGATTTGTCGAATCCTTTGCTACCAAAGGAAGGAAAGTTTTCTTTATATAAAATAACTTAAGACATGTGGTCGCAGATGTCAGAAGAGGGTAGATCAAGCAGCATTTTGGTTCCCTAGGAGTAATATCAAGAATACAAGAATTGCAGATTTTACTGAAACAGAATTGAGTCCATGATAAGTGAGGTATATGTACACAAGCAAAAACTGTGATGTTAACCGATGTACATAGAGGACCACACCAGTTACTTGACACCGGTGTTAAATTGGTGGTGTTATTTTTACACCTAAACGTGTTATTTCAACACCTATGGTTGTTACATTTACACTCTTTGGTGGTATGCTCAATCTCTAGGGTGTTATTTTAACACCTCAGGGTGTGGTCCTCTATTAACGCCAAATGGTGTCAGTTTTAACAGCACAGTTTTTACAGTGTATGTTGTGTTTCTGTTTCTGTTTGTGGTAACTCCCGTAGGAACTCGACAGGACAGCATTTTCTGCTGGTAAACGCCAAGCTGGTATATAACCAATTACCTTGGAAACATTTTACGTCTAGGTTAATCAGTCATAGTGGCTGACGTAATAGACGACAGATATCACTCTTGGGCCTTGTTATCAAAGTGGAGACAATGGCAGAGTTGGGATTCGAACTCACAACCTTGCGATTATGAGTCCAATGCTCTAACCACTGGACCACACGACCCGTTCTGGCCCATACCTATCCCCTGATACCGCAATAAGACAGCTATTGCAGAGTAGTATTGTGATGATATGTGGTATCGAAGGAATTCAAGAAGTATTGGAATATACCCAATAGTATGTCAATGTTTATTAATGATAACGTTGTCTTATAAATGACCGGAGAGCATGCGATTAGCTGTGGATTTTAAGAAACCTAATTTTGAAGTTCCAATAGATATCTTTATGTAAGTTTAACACAACATGGTTGTAACAGGCCTCATCGGGCGTAGTTGAGAACACCAATAGTTGATGCGATTTAATGTATACAATTCTATACTTTGTTGTTACTTAAGATTTATATTCTATTTCTGACACTGTAGGCGCTGTGATACTTTTTGTCTATAGCGCATATAAATAATCGTCATTATTATTATTAATATTATTATTATTAACAGTCAACTAAGGAATCTCCTTTTCCTGTTTTACAAGTCAACCGTAATTCAGTCAATCTTGATATTAAATTTCATTTGTTGCTTTGGTAATCTGACATCTGCTAGCAGGAAAAGACTAGAACGAATAAGGAAAACCGTTCAACGTATCATCGGGACAGACTTAGCAAGTATTAAGGATATATAGGTTGATCGAGTCCTCTTCAACATTATCTGCATTTTAAAAGACCCCCACATATCCCTTTTCTTATTTAATACACCTATTATGATTGATTGGGAATTCGTTTGTACTTCCCCCGCACTAAGCGAATTCGATGGATTCGATATACATGTAGATACTCATTTGTACCAGACTCAATTTACATATCAACAGTAAGACGCGGACAGACTGCATTGTATGCTCATGTATCTGGGCGGGGTCGGGATTAGTCAGCCTGGTACAGCATTATGCTTTTATAATTATTATTAATTATTATTATTATTATTAATATTATTTATTATTATTATTATTATTTTATTATTATCATTATTATTATTATTATTATTATTATTGTTATTATTATTATCATAAATAGTATTTCAATTTATACGTTGTATTTGTATTTGTAAATTTGTTGATAACCAGTTAGCACCGAATTTCCATTCCTGTGGACAATAAATTCAATTCAATTGGAACGATTATATGAAGACAATATTCAAGAATTACTGATCTATCAGTCTACACACCCAGACGCACACTCCGATCATCAGATGACAAGACCCAATTATTAAAACCAAGATTCCTCTTCACACTCGTCGGCAAACGCTTTGGAATAGCAGCACCCAATATTTGGAATAACATACCGAAAAGCACTCGTGAAATTGCCAATACCCCTACGTTTAAGAAACACCTGAAGTCATATTTCTTTAATGCATGATTTATTTTTGTTTTGTATGGTTTATGAATTTATGTTGTATTATTATTGTATTCGAGGCAATTTTTTGTAAAGCGCTATGGTACAAACGTGAAAAGCGTTTCTTAAATACAAGTATTATTATTATTATTATCATGCGGTAGGTAGTGGAATGTCGCCTGTTATAGATGTAGGATGTCTTACAATATCAATAATCTTAGGTTCCTGTCATTTATACAATAAAATTACCAATTTACTTACCAAGGATTGACGGTACACGCTAACAGGAAATTAGGAATACCATGAACCTAGGTTTCTTCTGGGTTTGTGGATTGTTAACAATGTTTTTTATATTTTAAATTCAGTTTTTATTTTTTTCTCATTTCAACAAACACATACAATTCATAGATATTTCAATAAATAAAGATAAATTTACAATTAAAGTAACACAATTCATATAATATAGAACTTTCCCGTTTTTGTAGGAAATATCAATATTGGGCCATGGATGTCGTTGTGTGGGGAAAAACGACCTATGGCATTGTGGTGGGTAATGCGTGTAAATCAATTGCTATGAGACCTCACTATGTTCCTTCGAATAATACCGTTCACATCGTGACAGTAGGGGGCGCTCTCAACCTACTGATAGTAGTGTCCATAATGACTATATTTTCAACTGGTATTCCGAGCTTCACATACTTATATTCAATAAATAAAGAGAAAAGAACAAATCATCATGAAAATTTCATTATAACCCGAATTATAAAAAAATGAAATAGTTATATGTACGTCATCATGAATATTCTTTATTTTGGGATTATTATATTATGTCCCCACTTTCATTTTTCTGATATGGATTCTTAACTGTTTCATATTTCCAAATATATGTCTATGGTATATCTTCGTCATAGCTAAAACAAAACGCGTTTAATCTGTTTTCAATCTTGGTTGGACAGAGCTTGAATAAATATAATTCCTTGTACCCAAGATGTAAAATGCAAAAAAAAGTGGGAATAAGATACCATCGACCTTTTCCATTGCACATTCAGGCATGCATAGAACTATTTCAATATAATGATTAATGGTAAGCTTTAAAAAGCTTTCTTATTCCTTGACCAATTTTGGTGAAATTGTCAGTGTTTTGTTTGTCTAATTTACCTTGCTGTTCAAGTCGTGACTAAAAGAGAAACAGGACGGATGAGATAAAAGCCTTCCAGAATCAAAATAATTTTAATGAAGGGTCATTTCATTTAATATTGAAATACGGTACGGCTTCTTTTATTTCATCATGTTGGCGGTGTATATTTCCTGTTCCCTTTCTTAATTATATATTTCTAAATAAAGAGAAAAATCATCACGTTTTACCTATGTATGGTTTCTTCCACACGTTATCTTAAACTTTCTTCAAACCTCACCATTTCTCTTTCTCTCTCCTGATTAGGTGATCTTCCAAGATCGATGCCTGCCGTCTTCGAATCTCTTCATTCTACCTGGATACACGCTTGTCTTTCGTTACACACAGACATAGATACGGAACGGTTACAAAGTGATTACAACTCTATCATGAGTGAAAAGAAAACGGGTATTGCTTGCTATGAACTGTATTACTTCGCCTAGAATTGGGGTAGAGCTTATATTTTGAGATATGGAATGAAGATAAACGACTTGTCCAAAGACATGGTCAGTAAATATCCATCAACGGTTCTATATGGGAAATTTTGATGTCGGCTTAGTAAATGTGTTTGTCCAAACAAACCCCACTCCCTTAATAAGTGTAAGAAATGAAAACCAATTATATATATGACTTGGGTGTTGCTGCAATCATTAAAAAATGTGCGAAAATATGATTACCAAGATCGATCTACTGTATTTTTAACTGAGCACATCATTTGCCCTTCTTTTCAAAATTCGAAAGGGTCATTATTTTGGGGAAATTAGTCAGGATTGATCTTTAAAGGAAACCAAAACCCAAGAAGAGAAGCAATCTTGTTGGAAAGAGTAAAATGAAAAGAAGAATTTAGAAAAAGTTTCATCCAAATCGGTTATGAAATAAGCAAGTTATGGAGATCCTCAAATTGGCAAACGTGCTTCAAAAGGGCTGATTTTGTGGACAACTCTCAATTTGTTTTGTACACAAATTTTCAGATTTTCCTCATTATCTATCAAAATGCATATTGCCTCCTTCTGAGCACAAAATATGTCATGGGAAAATTTAATTCACACCACATATGTCAAGATCAGGAAAAGATAATGTGAAATATGTAAAATAAAGGGGGAAATCTGAAAATTTGTGTACAAAAAAAATGAAGAGTTGTCCACAAAATCAGCCATTTTGAAGCACGTTTGCCAATTTGAGGATCTCCATGGAAAGTACAACAAGACTTTTTAAACGCCCATAACTTGCTTATTTCATAACCGATTTTGATGAAACTATTTTCGAATTGTTCCTCTCATTTTACTCTTTCAAATAAGATTGCTTCGCTGCTTGGGTTTTGGTCTCCTTTAATAGCGACGTTTGTGTTTAAATTGCTATTGCCGATAATTGATTGTGTAACACTTGGCTCCTCTTCAAACGCTTTGCCTTATCAGTGAATGAAATTTCAATAGATAGAAAAAATGAATTATATCTTTATTTTCAGTTTTTATTTTTTGGGAACTATATGCAGAATGTTGTCGAAAATGTAATTAGATATTTAATTTGTTTTCAAGGTTTCACAATAGACAGTGCATTCAAGCTGCGACAATTTGACGAAAACAAATAACGCTATAACACTAAATTTAACAAATTCATGTTATCTATATTGTATTTCCTAAATCTTCAAGGAGATTTGATATTAATAACTCTGTTATACAAACATTATTTAAAAAATATGAGGTATACTTATATGGTAAAGATATTCTTGTTAGCAAAATGCAGGGTGGGTTTAACTTTGAACTAAAAGTTTCAAAGTGGGAAAGGCAATTCACACAGTACAACAAAAAATGATATAACTTACTTCATAACTAAAACTTCAAAGAGGGTACAGATTCGCTTATAAATCTAGACAATTTACTCTCTTACAAAGACGAGATTAAAAGTATTTGAATTGCCGTTTCAATGGTGCAAAACTTTTTTGAAGTAATTTTTATTGTACAATGTTTCTAAAAATATTTCCACCAGAGATATTGCATGCATTGTTTTTCATGAATGACAGATGATTGTTATATAAGAGCAGTGCGAAGTGTGGGATACGTGCACAAATAACATTGAGCCACCAAATTGGTCTGATATTATTGTTTTTATCTCAGTTTGCATGGTGTTTATCGACCTTGGGAAATATCTGATAAAAATTTTCAATGCTATTTGACCATGATTTCAGATAAAACAATGATTATCTAATTATTGCACGTCGAGAGAATATTACAATGATCTTCAAGCAAAACTAAACTTTTGAAAATAGGTTGTTATCAAATAAAATGGCAAATCGGATATGGAAAAATAGTGATTTACTTAGTCATTAACGAAGAGGTCAGATTGCTTTACTCTTTTTTTAATGTTATTTGCTGCATGATTTCTAAGATTTATTTTTTGAACAGCGTAAACAAGTTTTAAAAAGACCCCACCACAATCGTAACGAATAAAAAGCTCGTGTTAATAAGGGGGTACCATTTATTCTTCGAAGGAAAGAAGAGTCTGTTTATTGCATGTTATGTTGCAGACCTGTATCATGAATCACTACCCCCCCCCCCCCCCTCCTTTTACGTTAGCGGTTAATCATAATGTCCTTCTTCATCATGTATATTAAGTGGAGATGTAAACGCTGGGCAATTATTAAAATGTGCACTCACAAAAATTTGCAACGGAAGTTGAAAGTGGGACAATAGGGTTTTTAATACCGCTTAAAGTGTCTTCAGCGACGATTCAGGGCGGTAACAGTAATCTTAAGGTGCACATATGCAGAACCAAGGCGCGTTTCAGTTGGTTTATTCATTTATTCTTTGTAGCTTTGTTGTTTTCCTCGTTCATTTTCCCAATGGGTGATAAATTGAAAAATTGTAAGGGAGGCCGGAGAATGCCCCCCCCCCCGCCTCTCGCATCATCCGGATGACTTGACATTTTCATCGTCTGTATAAAGTTCGGTAACGATAATAACAGGTATATAATCAAGATCATAACCTCGATGAACCTGTTTTCTTTGTTCTCGCATTGCTTTTTAAAGCCAAGAAAAAGGGAAACAAGGAAACGAGAAAAGATTAAATAAGAAAAAGGAACAATAAAATGGATTAAATAATAAGGAATGGAAAAGAAAACAGGACACAAAGGAAGGTTGGAAGGACAGGATGAAGATCAAAATAAAGGATGAGTAAGGATAGAGGAGGATGAAGGTGGTGCAGAAAAAAAGTGGAAAAATAAAAAAATGGAAACGTAGGAGCTTATTTTACATTTTTCCATCAAAATGATAAAAAATAGATTGCATTTCACCATACACGTGACAGAGTGGGATCCATGACTGAAATGAAATAACCACTAACCTCTCTCGCAAACGATGTCTATGTGCATTATATCGAAGTTAAAGATAAATTCCAGTTTTGGTAACGATCTCAAAATGACTTTTGACAGAATCTAATATAATGACCACCCAAGTGTCTGTTTGTATGAATAAAATATATGTGCCAAAGGATTCTGGATGAAATTGTGTAATTGCTGAGAAATAAGCAAAATAAGCGCGGATTCGGTCACTTCCGTCGGGTCTTTATTCCAGCAATATAGTATACACTGTCCCATGTGTGCCTATCTGTGTTGGTGATCTTCAGTGTGGACATTTTTCAGCGTAGATTTCAAGATTACACAAAGTTCAGTTTATGTAACTTCACCAGATCTAGATCCTCGATGATATTCTGACAATTAAGCCTGGTTTTACAGACTTTCTCATGAAATCAGTGTTTACTGCAACTACTGTCTGTAAAGCGCTTAGAGACGTCGTTCCGATGTATTAAGCGCTATATAAATGCGGAATATTATTATATTATTACTGGCATTTCTCTTTAAGCGGACACAAATACGAGTGACATACGCTATATCGTCCTCTACGTCCACGTAGAACATGACGCGCTGCAACACACGTTATGCAAAGGGCCCTCTTCCTTTATTCATGAAAGAAATGAATGAAGAGAACAATGGTAAACATAGCTTAAATCAAGGTTCCCCAGAGCTACCTGCCCTGAAATGAAATAAAAGATCGCTCTGGGGAACCTTCATGTATCACGTTTGTATAATTTCTCCCATACGTACTGTATCAAAGCAATAGCTTTGATCCAACTTCGGAATGGCGGCTTGTCCTTTTTCAAAACCCACCTACACCCGACAAAGGAAATTAAAATTGGTATAGTTTTGAAAATCTGTTTATCTGACGGTCTGTCGGATCGGGGTCGCCTTAACCACTAACCCGTCTCTGTGGTCTAGTGGTTAAGGCACCGGCGCGGCGTTCCAAGCTGGGGCCCGGGTTCGATTCCCGGCAGAGACATTTTCGGCATTACTATTTTTCCCAAAGTGCAGATAGCTGTGGGGAACCTCGATTTTAGCAACGCCTACCATTGTTTTCTTCATTCATTTCTTTCACTTATTGAAATACAAGAGTTGTCAAAGCTGTTGTACATGTATAATTTCTCTCATATTTAAAGGTATTGATTAACTTTGTGAGCAACCGATTTAAAAAAAAAAAATTATCAAACCAAGATGAAACATGTGTACAAGTATATGTATTAGAACTAATAAACCCTGAAAACAACCATTATTGAGAATGAAAAGCTAAAACTACAAGGCAAACCCCGATTTTGTAAATAGGTGTCTTAGAGACGCCTAAATAGTACACATAAGTGTATGAAATGAAATTAAGATGGTGTTTCCGGTCACTGTATATTTCAATTTTTGAAGCACTAAATAATTATTTTCGAACGCAATTTTTTTCTGGGCTTCATTTTTGTAACATATCACAGACACAGGTGACAAGTGTGACCTTCTAGCTCAGATTTTTTAAAAGAGGAAGAGGTGTACGTGACTGAAAAAAAAATTGTTTCATGGACCATTGTTGAAATGTGATAGTGGGATCACGCGCGTAAAATAACAAGTGGAATGCCTCTGGCCATCTCACCTGCACCACGCGATTTGATGTTGACGCTGCCGCCGCCGGCGCCGTGCTCCTATAGTCTCATTCTGCTATGCAGGTGAGACAAAAATGTCTAAAAACGGCATTATTAAAAATTGATAAAAGATAAAGTTGAAATTAGAGGGTTGAATGTTTAATACTAGTGGATAGGATATATTAGACATTCCATATCTGACCAGAATAGGGCACCTTAGTCAGCGCTTTTTATTCATGAATACAATTCCAAACGGGATAGAATTCATCACCTGAAACACTAACGTAGCCCTATTCTTCCACCAGCCCAAAAAAGTTCCAAAGTCATCAAGATTTCGTCCTAATTTGGGCACAGGAAGTTCAGTAGTTGCCCTTTCTATAATCAGTGTTAGATGGTAAATCATATTTATACACTTTTTTTCTATCATCAATATCAAAATGAAATAATTTAGAATGGGTTAGGTCGAATGAATATATTTTGTCTTCCTTTTGTAATTAGTTTCGTGGCACCTAGAGAGATCTGTTTTTCAACTTGTTTGGGGTTTTGTTTATTGAAAATTCGAAAAGTGCGTGTGGGTGTGAGTGTGTATTTACGTGTGTGTTACGTGAGGGTACGTTCCCGTGTATGAGGATGGTTGGGACGGTGTGTGCGTGTGTGGGTGGGGGTGTGGGTGCGTTTGTGCGTGCCATTTCTGTGTATGTGTTGGATCTAGTACGGAGCTAATCATATTGTAATCTATCGTTGCCATTCGAAATAGCGGCAATGCAGCATTGTGTAGCTTCGTATGAAATTGATGAGTTGATGGATTTACGTCAACTAGGTGGATTCAATATTAATCATTTTAATTTCCATAGAAAGTCTTTTACTTCAAAATCACCATTGAAAAAAAACGCAGTAGGAAGAAGAAATGATTTGAAGGGAGGGTAACAAAGAGTAATCTTGCGGCGGTATACATGGTAAAAGAATTTAAGAGTGAAAATGTCATTTGCATTGATATAATTTAACTGATTTTTATCATGACACGAAACACTACGCATGATAATATTTTTTTATTGTCATGATTCGATTTCCATAATGATACCAAACAAAACGCTCTTACTGATATCCGAAAGGAGTGATAGACGTCATTTTTTGTAGCTAATCAAGTCTTTGAAGATCCGACCTGAAACAATGATTATTTTCAACTACCATGACATTTCATGCAACTGCAAGGAGGTGATGGAAACAAATTCCTTTTCTATGATATTGATGGAAGCCTTGATTTAAAGTGAGAACAAATGATTTATTCCTTGAATATGAATTTTATAGTTACGGTATCAGATAGTATGATATTCAAAAACCTCCCGCGAAACGTTATTTTTAATATATCAATATACTTTTCTTTTTTGTGAGGTGTTAGCACCATACATTGTATCAAATAAAAGCCTCGTTGATTTTCGTGGCTTCAGTTTCCAAAAACGAACTATATTACTGTTGTCCAAAAACATGCACAACATTATCACTTTTATTCAATTGACCCATACAGCTTCTCGAGTATTTATTTTTCATATTGCTATCTTTTTCTGGTATTCACGATTTAGGGGATCAATGCATCTTTTCAGGCAATATTTGAGATATGTTACCAACATTACCATAGCGGTGAAACTATATGAAATTTATAATTCATTTCGATAAATCCATCGTTCTAATGGTTTCGGGTCCTAAAAGAAACAGGAACTTTCAAATAATTGGGGGTTTTCTTCTACACGTTTTCGTGAAGGTGAAAACAATGAAGTCCACCCCCCATCTCCCTCTCTCTCTCCCGCTCTCTCTCTCTCTCTCTTTCTTTCTCTCTCTCCGCACATTCACATCCTCACATACGCATTGGCAGTGTAAACCAACATACATCACGTATGTACATGAACATGCAAATTGTTATTATCTGTCGCCTATTTCGCTCGTTGACTCTTATATACACATTTTTTTTTCACTCGTACCCATATACCATAATACATACCCTACCCCCACATACATAACCACAAAGAAATTCATTCTAACATATTTTCCTTTTTTGAAGCTCTCTCTCTCTATCTTTTCTCGGATCGTCCTCTCATTTCTCCCAATTCCAAACTATATTTAATTCATATTTTCTATGAAGAGTTAAATTCATTAAGTTCACCGTGAAAAAATGTTTATTGCAAAAATATTTTTCAAAAAATAATATAAAATATTGCCGAAGGTTTGAGAAAAATTCATCAAAGAATCAAAAGTTAGTAGAATTTTAATTATTTGATTTGTGACGTCATACGCGAGCAGCATTCCCACATAACCTGACATAGCGAATGGTGAAAAATCAATGAAATTTCATTTTCTCCAAAAAAATGAAAGTGGTTTTTAATGTACATTTTATATCAATAGAAACTTATCTCACATTCTATCATGAATAAAAAACAAAAGTAAGTAATCAGGAACTTTTAAGAAAATGAAATTGATGTAGTTTGAATTACATAACTTATGGGGCAGCTGCTCGTTTGGACGTCACATATCCATTTTTTCTAATAACTTTCTTTAACAAATTTTCCTCAAACCCTCACCAATATTTTCATTTTTTTTTGCTCTTCATTCATGTACAACACACCTTTCTTCAGGGTGAACTTCCCATTTAACTTTCAAGACCACACTATCCTCTTCTCTCTCTCTCTCTTTATGATTATTCTTTTCATTATTGCGTAATCGATGTGATGTATCTTCCTTTCCCTTGTCTTTTCTTTCCATTTGCCTAGCTTGTCTATTTAGTACATATTATGACCTTAAAAATCCGGTTATTTTTTTTTCAAATCTTTCATTGGACAAATGATATGAATTGCCTTTAGGTAAATGTTTTCTTGAAGGATTTTTTTTTCTAAAAAAAAGAAGATAGAATAATAAAAAATGAACAAATTAGTGCAGAAGATTGTGGTGTACGCACACCGTTCAGAAGACACGAATTTCTAGGATTCATATGTTACTTTATTAATTTCAATTTAAAATTTGTGCATTTTACAATCCAACATGCTCAAGCATAATTTCAGCGGGAGTACCTGATACCTATTAATGCCCAAATGCTATATATTCCGAGACTAATCATATCTTCTATAAACATTCAAAACAGAACTTAACATGAAAATTTATAACATTCAAAACAAAACTCATCATTAATATTCATTATTTGACAAATAAAGATGAACAAGTGATCTAATCAGTCAGGAGATTATTGATTATGTAAATGAATGAAATATAATACATAAAATTGGCATTGCTTGTTTGGGGCGTTGCAATTGTCTGGTAGTTCCAATAATCGAATGATACTCGTAAATGACGTTACATTATCGATGGTGATTCTCAAGATAAGTGGAATAAATGTGATGAGCGACATGACTCAGTGACTGCCATATGAACCCAAGTTCATGTCACATAAATACACAGTCATATATACCAATTTTACCCTCCTTCTTACAAGAATAACGGATGTATAAGATATAATTTTATCACAATTAAACATGAATGATGTGATATATTCTTTTCAGGAAATGAAATCGATTACAAATTTTTTACACACGCTGCACTTTTTCCATTAACGACATTAACAAAATCCGGCAAGTAAAAAAGGGATGGAATCTTAAAATTTACCTTTATTTGGTAAAAACAGTTATACGCACATCGTGATGAATATTATTTACATGTGCTAATGGTGTAACATCCCGTCTTTCCTTTTTCTTTTCATATTTTCATTTAATGTGCGTGTGTATATTTTCCCCTTATAATGAAATAAGTTAGAGCAATTGAAAACTTATCCATTAAATCAGTTGTCAATCCAATTTCTTTCAGTTCTTGTATGACAAATTCTAATAAATATAATTTCATAGAATAAGATGCATAAGAACAAGTGGGGATATTACATCATTTTTCTTTTGCTTATTCATGAAGACATGCATATAACAGTTTCACTGAAATAATGCAAATCTTTAAAATGTTATAACTTTATTTCTTTTTCTCTTCAAATTTTGATGGAATTTTCATTGTTGCGTTTGTCTGATTTATCTTTATCTGTTTAAATCATATCATATCATTACATCTTGGAGTACCCCCTTAAAGCTGCAGTTATGCCTATTTTATTTAGAATTGAGTATTAATATCAAACTGTTGGCTTAAGATTTTACAAACTTGTTTTAGTTTTGTACAGAGTGATAAACCTAACTAACAAATTATGAAGAAAACCATCTATTAAAGTTTATACTCAACTTAAATGTTAAGCATATCTCTTAGCGTTACACCACATAAAGCCTTGAATTTTAAAATAAAAATTGCATCGTTGCGAAGGGCTATGTCTACTGATTTCCATTGGCGACAAAATAACATTCAAGAATATAAAGTGTAAAGAACAGAAACAACTTCAGGTGTCTTGCTTTGAAACGTCCATGTCTAACTAACTAGTATTTTAACACTGTCGATTATTTGTCGTAAGGGTGTGTGTGGTGTAGAATTATTTTTTAACACAAAATCTTAATTTATTTTGCATGGTGAATTTATAAGATATCAATGACGTACATGTAACACATAGATGATTGGTTATAGAGATAGATAATATTTAAAAAAAAATAAATTAAATTATCCGCATGTAGTACATGATATATTATGATTACACACATAATCATCACCTTTTCAACTACTTGATAAACCGAATAAACATGACGGCAGAACCCGTTTAACTTGTAGAATAATTTTTGCCTCCAAATACAAGCGATAAAACCTGTTATAAAAGGAAAGGTGAGTGAACGAATCGCACCATCCCCTGGAGTAATAGCAAATCGTTCGCTCTTTAGTATTCATTTATTCTAATATTGGTAGCCATGATGATAAAGCGATGCTGTAGAGGGCTCCGTTGAGATTCTACACACTATAAAAACATCCCCACAACGTAATACCAAGGGGCTATTAACGAGAGTTAAGTGGCCTCGGAACACGTCTTCAAGGAGACCAGTTAACAGATGGCCATGAGCGCGAACTCGGGGAAAGCTTTCGCGGCAAGATACAGACAAGATCTCCTTTGATGATTTTTTATTTTTATAGGGTGTAATCGGTATATATCTTCATTGACAAATGTAACAACTTATAATAATAATGGAAATGATAATAGATATTTATATATAGCGCCATCTATCTAGAAATATTCCATTCCGAGGCGGTTGTTATTATGATTATTATCCCCCGGCTTTAGCTCGAGCTGCCTTTCAGTGCTCATGCATTCAATGAATTAATCCTGCAGGGTACCCATTCTCCTTACCTGGGTTGAGGGCAGCACAATGTGGATAAATTTCTTGCTGAAGAAAATGACGCCATGGCTGGGATTTGAACCCACGACCCTCTGTTTCAAAGTCTGAAGACTAATCCACTGGGCCACAACGATCCAGTTATAAACAAACGATGGAAACAACGACAAACTAATGTATGAAAATATCGATGGTGCTGACTTATAAACAATGAATGCAATGATTTTATGCATTTAAATCCAATTTCTATTAATCTAAAAATATCAAAATACAATGTAGATAAATCCAAATACACCCTATGAGTTGTGAATAAGAAACAGAAACCGAAACTTAGTGCATGGTGTTGTAAATATTGACAGATTAAATTCTTTTTCATGTGTCTAGTGCACAGCAAAAACCCGCTTAAAATTTCATAAAACGGTATTTATTATGATGATGAACCTTACAGTATTTTAAATAGTTTTAACAACCTAGCCTAATTCATTCAGAATTGTATATGAAAGTAAACTTTGATATTTGTGATTTCAAACACATGTTTAAACTGTTTAAACGACGACGGTTCACATAGTAACCAGCGCTATGTTAAGGCCCGGTCACGCCGCCCGAGCGTTGTTGGAGCGGTCGTGGAGCGGTAGGGAAAGAGGGTCGAATTTCGCTCATAAGAAAAACCGAGAAAAAAAATCGAAATCCAAAATGGTGAACGGTAGAGAGCGGTGATGATTTTTTCTCTCCGCTCCACGACCGCTCCAACAACGCTGGGGCGGTGTGACCAGGCCTTAAACAAATGATAAACAGCGTCTTTACTGTGCAGTGTCCAGATAACGTTTCGTATCGAAATAACTCATTTAAAAAAAGTTTTGCGCAAAGAAATCCGTAGATAGTTGCATTTAATTGAATAATGTTTTTTTTTTTGGTTTGGGTTTTTTCACCCAAAGTTATCAGCAGCCTATTTTATGGTCAACATTTGAAATGGATTAAGATACTCGTTATACCCCGCCCCTTACTTTTGATTTAAATCGCACACAGTTTCTTTTTTCAGGATGTGTTTTGGGTATCAATTTGCGGTCTTCAGTGCCGGATTCTTCAATAAGGCAGTTCTCCAGAATAAGTGCGATCCACCTGAAAATAGAATAAAAATATGGCATGAATGTTAATGTTTCTCCATTCTGTTCTTACTCTTACTGTTCTTACTCTGTTGAAGGTATATTTTATGCAGTGTAAATCTATGATACCCCTTATATAAGAATTGCTACCCAGGGGGAAAATCATTCTAAACGCAAAACTAAAAATTTGAAGAAACAAACTCGCAGGCCCTATACTAAACACTTTGTAATTAATGATGAATTGTGATTGATCTTTACATTTGCATCAAACATCAAAGAAAAATCGAGCCAGTCAAGACGAATTTGTTCCATGTAGAGCTAAATAAAATCATCTTAAAATAAAAAAAAAAAACTAGGTCAATGTTTAAAAATGTTGCAATGCAGGGTTTCCATTTAAAAATAGATTATTTGAAAAGAAACCATAAAATGTAATTACAAACTTTTCTAGCCAGATGCTTGGATATTCGTTTTCAGGAAGGTTTGGAAGAAAGAATTAGTTACCTCTTAGTAAATGGCATGGGGTATAAAGTGATAGTTAGATTAGCTTTGAATTGAAGAGGAACTCCTAATGAGGAATGCGGGCCAATCACGATGTTGTTTTCACTTTTGTTTCTTATCTTCTGTAGAGTTCTTTCTAAATATTTAAGGATAAAGAAAACTATATTATCGCAATATGAGCTCATTGTTTGAAACTTTACAGTTGTAGACTTCTGTCACTTTAAACATCCCTTATTATGCCATTAATTAAATCTAGTTAGCTCGGCTAATGAGACTAATTTAAGAGATATACAGGAAATAATCATATCTAAAAGGAGAGACATGAGGAAGGTAGGCGCTAATCCTATACAAGGCTTTCTTTATAATCATAATAACTGATTGAAATACAAATAATTTATAGTTTTGGATTGTTGGTTGCAAATGACACGCTAGAGGACATTCATTTACAAATGTGTATGGTCCAACATTAACAACGTGATTTAATCCAATTCAATTCATTTATTTCACTCAATGAAATAACTACAGGTAATGGAAAAATACATAATTCATGCAACAAGGACGGCGATGCAGAGTAAAAAAAGCATGGTAACATTGTAACAGAAAAAAAATCGAGTGCGGAGTGGTGCTAAAGATCAGTATTTCCGGTCCAGTCAACAAGGGACATGGAACGGATACAAAATAAGACATACAAAGACGACACATACAAAGGGAAAACAATCCCAAGCAAAGGGTTAATATTATATCAAAGTTCTTGCCTTTCTATAACAATAACACTGTAAAAACTGTGGTGTTAAAACTGATACCAATTGGTGTTAATAGAGGACCACACCCTGAGGTGTTAAAATTACACCCTAAAGATTGAACATAACACCAAAGAGTGTAAATGTAACAACCAAAGGTGTTGTAATAACACCTATAGGTGTAAAACTAACACCACCAAATTAACACCGGTGTAAAATAACTGGTGAGGTCCTCTATGTACACCGGTTAACACCAAAGTTTTTTGCAGTGAAAGAACAAAGGGGGAAAGGTCTAGCGTGTTTAAATCGGCAGGTGAAATTAAAAAAAAGACATAGCACGTGGGTGAAATTACTTGGGTGGAAATCGATCGCCGTATAGAAATGGAAAGAAAAAAAACAGTTTACTTGAACATAGTCTGTCCCTTTAAAACTTTGGTCTTTGCCACTAAACTGCTGAGGCGAAGATAATAACTCTCATTTCATAAATTTCACGGCGATTATTACCGTCGCTATAATAACCGATTTCTATTAACGAAGAAATTGCAAATGACATTCCTTTTCCTATTATTCATTGATGAGTTATATTACCATTAAATTTTGAAACATAAGTTAAGGAAGATGATGTAATATTGAGCTAAAAATGTCCAAAAACTAATATCTCGATCCTATTAGAATATGGAATTATTGAAATATCTACATATATCTTGTTTGTCAGCATTGATTCCTAGGAATAGACGAATTATTTTGTTCATTTTAAGCAGATTCTCCAAAGGGCAGGGGCGGATCCAGGATTTTCCAGGGGGGCACATTTTCCCGAGGAAATTTGACAAGCAAAAACAAAAAGGTCTTTACTTTCAAAAGGGGGGGGGGCACTTCTGTTTTAATGGAATTTTTACATTACAAATTTTAATTTTGCTTCTAACAGGGGGCGGCACGGGCCGACTGTGCCCCCCCCCCCCAGATCCGCCGCTTCTAAAGGGCCAACTGATTACGATCGTCTTGATTTAAGAAACAATGTTTTCAATTTGCTATATTGTTCTAAACGAAAGATGATTTCACGGATTTGATATTTTTATGACAATAGGAATGAATAAATGAAATCATTCGTTTGTTCTCATTCATATACGGAGTGTCAGAACACAAAAATTCAATAAACGATTGAAGAATGATTGGAAATCTATTGATTACTCAAATGATTGCGGACTAGGTCAATATGTTTAGCCTATATAAAATATCTACGTGAACTTTTCGCTAAGAGAATTTTCAACAAATTAAATGAATTTTGCTGACATATCACAAAAGCTGTTTTGTAAAATCAATCCCCGGTCTACATTATACAGGTTATTTGAAGGCGAGTTTTTTATCAATAGAATATAAAAAGGAGTTTACTGAACTATAATTTAATAAGGCACTTTATGCAATGTGCAAGGTCCGTGCATTTTCAGTATTGGCTATGGGTTAATGATAAACTCACCTCTCCTTCTTTCGTTGTTTTCCCCTCTTCGGACGATGGAGGGTTGTCGGGCAGGCACCTGGCTGGGTTGGCACATATCAAGCTCGTCGCATAAATCGTTCATCATTTTAATCAATATCTCGTATTTGACCAGTTTCAAAACGCTCCTGTAATCGGCTGGTTGCTCTTCATCATCCAAGGCCCATGCTGAACCTCCTTGAATGAGAAATAAAACATGTCGACGTTACGAACCAAAGGTAGTAACGGTGCTGAAACGATTCAATCACATGACACGAAGTGTCGGGTTCGAATCCCATCTATAGCTAACAAACTTATAACAAGACAGTTATCTTCATTTACCACACTCCACCAAGGCGTTAAATGCGTACACGAAATATTGGCTCGATTAACAACAGTACCGGTATGGGTGTTTCATAAAGCTACTCGTAAGTTAAAAACTACTTTAAGAATGACTGGTGAACCTTTGTTACGCTATAGCAAGTGAATATGTTGTTGTATACCATTTACCACCATTTGAGTTTAACAAGTCGTTCTTCGACTCTTAGCTTACGAACAGCTTTAAGACCCCCCCCCCCCCCCCGTCGGAATGCTCGGTACGCTATGAGATGGTGGTGCACCTTGTGACTAACCCATGAATGCTACTCGATTTAAGATTATAATATCGGTCTATATTGTGCATTGAACAGCCTCCGAGTTGGATTAATTACAATAAGGTAGCAAAAACAATCCAACTGATTGCACGAATGTCATCCCCTTTAATTCATTAAATGATTAAATTATTTCGTTAGCTGTATAGTTAAACACCATTTTCTGATGGAAATGGTAAAGACGCCAAGATGAAAGAGATATGAAGGTTCTCAAAAAATAGATGATTTATGCAACTTACTTTTTTTCATGGAATGAAAAAATTGCTCCGAGGCAATTAATGCATTTAAAACCCCTTCAATGGCCCTTGTGTTAATCTACAACCAGGTATGTTCATGAGATATTTACATTCTTGTGAGGGGTGTAATGTCCGCTAATGATGATGCCTCGAGGGAACACTTCAATATGAAGGACCTCATTTCGTCTCTTTTTTCAGTTGTTACAAGAGTTTCTACTTCAGATGCCCATTTCCGTAGGTGAGCGTCCGAAACCTCACCTTTGTTAAACATGTTCACTTTGTGAAAATGGCGTCTCCAGTCTTATAGGAATGCATTTGATTCCCGAGAAAATATTGTGTCTATGGTATTCAGAATAGTTGTAAATTCATATCCCCGCATTATGCATGTTTCTATTTTGTGGGAAATATGATCAGATTTGAGTCAATTGAAATGTAAATGGGAGCAAATGTACGAACACTTAAGCAGTTTCAGTAAAAGCTTGAAGAAAATAAGGAACGTAAATTCTCGGAATTGGAGAGTTCCAATTACATGCATGTAGTATCGTCATCTTGGTCCAGTCTCTAAAAACGTTTTGAATTGTTCAATGATATGCAACGTCAAATTAGGTTCCTTATATTCTGAGGCGTTTTTTAGGGGGAAGATACGTTAAGCGAGCTGATCATAGGGTGATTTTAGGTACGATGTTAGATGTTAGGGCTTTTGCAACATAATCATCAGGCAGTTTTCGCCTCCACGAAGCAAGACAGATTTAAGAACATAGAAAATAAATTGCCAAATGCTCTTGAGGACACAACGCCACCAAGAGGTTTTTGTCGTTCATTGGTGGATCAAAACAGCAGTTTTGTCAGAGCTGCTGTTCCATCTTACAAATTTTCGGCAAAGACCTCCCATCCGTTCTTTGTCATTTTGACGGGTATTTTCAATACATTTACTGTCTACATGTATGCGTCCCCGTTCCCCGTTTATTTATTCCCATCACTCACACAACCTTTCCGTCACGTTTCGTCGTTATTTATTCATCTTTATTCTAACTTAGCTAATTCCGTTGCATTGACCCATTCTCTTGTTTGTTTAGGTAGTTATGTTGTTTCTGGTCGCGAATGCATAAGTCTGCGTTGGACAGGCTATTAAACATAAAACGTGAAGGACAGGATTAGTCCTATTAATACGAAGGTATTTGTAAAAGGAATGAAAGAGCGATTGTATTTGTGATGGTTTCTGTAACTATCCGTGATTAGGAAGATACTCGTCAATAATGTGCTTCCATCTACATCCATTAAGTAGCATGTCCCTGGAACGGCCGGAGGATAAAAGCCAGGACAATGATACTAATTAGCGTGATTAATTTTCATCATCTACCACGAATAAAGTAAAAGACACCAGACGATTATATATTCTAGTCTACTATTGATTTGCACATGTTGTAAGATGCATGTTTACATTTTACCCACGGGCGTTAAGTCCGTGACAACATTTTATTCAAGAGGGGGGGACAATATCCTCCTCCCCTGGACAACAAATGTGACGCAAGGATCTACGGCAGTAATTTTACGTTTGAAAAGAAAACATAACGGTTATGAAATATTAAATTGATGGTGATGACAGTTAATTATTGACTGACGGATCAACTTTCTAGTGATGATCCTTCTTTGCTTTCCTTTGTCAGTGAAGTTCTTTATTTACTCTCGAGGATTTTGGTGATAGCGCCAAGAAAAAAAAACCAACAGTCTTGTAACATAGCGGTCCTGAGATGTATCGGCTAAGAATCTTAATCTTTACCTAAATTCATATTCGTATAACACCGAAGACTTCAAAACCCGTAAACAGTCAATCACAATTTCGAAATGGTTTAGTTCGAGACGCCCAATAACCTCCAGTCTGAGAAAGATCACACAACTTCTAAACGGATCTTTTAAGGAATTTGCAGGTTGATTTTCGAAGGCGAGTCTCATATTTCATGTATAATCGATAAAACAAACTGAACTTCACGGGGAGGCTCAAAGTTCCTGACAACGTTATCATGGCTATCAAGTTCAATGTGTGTACATCCCTCTATATCCGAATATATATTACATCACATATTTGGTTCGCACTTTTATTAACAGATGCGCTTACAGACAATTAAATTATATTTTTTTGGTGAGCAGGTTTCCCATCGACGAAGCATATCAAAGACTCAACTTTCTTACGCGAAGTTTTTGGCTCTAAGTTAGGAAGCTAGGACCAGGGTTAAGTCTTATGTCAGATGGTGCTATTATTTATTCCATCAGCACTATACCAAGCCTTCCCTCAAGGCTACAGTTTGTGACCCTTGCTTTTCAAACGCAACAGCTGGTTACGTGAGCGCAACGGGTTGTTTAGCAGCTTTGACATTGCAAGTGGAAAATATTTCCTTTTTTTTGAAGAGCATTGGTCAATTCATTAACCAAATGATAAAACACTAATAGAATTCTCACTTATCTTCATCAAAATGAACTTGTTGCAAAATTCATGGCCTAGCAAGGTTATGAAGTTGGTAAAGTTTACAAAAGTTCACGTCCAAACTCACAAATTTGGAGAATGGTATAAATAAAAATAGTTACTCAAATGAGAACACGATAAACAAAACGGAGACATATCTTATGGTCACATTATTGAAACAAAGATAAAATCAACAGAAAGAAAAATTGAGTAAAATATTGAAATCTTACCTTGTGTTTCGTCTGAAATACTTAATGCTGTTGATATCTGGACGGCTATAAAGAGAAGAAGTGCTAACGAAAGTAGAGAGCTTACTGTCGGATTCATGTTTGTGCTTGTTGCAGGATTTCGGTCCGTCTACTTTTACGGATTCGCTGAGACGTTGGGCAAGGCTGGAGGATTGATTAACTGGCGATTGCGATTCAATAAAGATATCTCACACATCAACCGATCGAACTATTGGCTTCAAAAAGTTTTAGACACGGGTTCCCTTTCTAGAATTTATATTCATTCCTTTTTAGTAGAGAACCATCTTATCAATTTTCATTCAGTGCAACTGCCGGTGGACTCTCACTAAAGTGCGCCTTTGAAAAGTTTTTCACGAGGTTTTATGCAGCCAAAGGATAAATCCCTTTCCTGTCAGACTTTTGGCGATTGATGAAACAGTGATTCTCTTGACATCATCAAAGTCCGAAAATGGTTTCCCCTTCAGTTTTAAGGACGGTGTGCAATCCACTTCTTCACGGCTGAGCTCATGCGCAGTGGGACAATTATTTCTACTTAAGGCGCAGAAAAGTGGCGGGCAAAAGCACTCTCGAGGCAAAAAGCGCGCGCAATTGGCAAACACGTTTGGTCTCTGAGCGGTCACCGACACGTCTGATTTCACAATCGAGTATACTGTGTAGTCCATCGTGCCTTATACTTTGGTTTCGAAGAAAAGTAGGAAAAAATATAATTATTTTCTTTTTCGTTGTAGAAGTTAGTGAGTGGCAAGCAGATACTGGAGTACTCCAGTTGCGCCTTTTGTCTCGAATTATTGTTAGATGAACACTGAAGACAATAAGATATAAGTGAATGAGTGGAAACGATGTCTAAAGATTGGTTCTTACAAACATGGTAAAAAAGTCTGACTTTTTTCTCCCATGAAAATAAAATTCTCAACGTAGAGCTTGGGGCGTTTCATTACAATTTTGTGTTGCTTCAGAGTTATTACTATAGATCTAAATGCTGACATAAATAGCTTATCCTGACTTCAATCGTGAATATCATTATGCTCACACTTCACAATGCTATGAGATATTCCGTTGGTCCGTTACGTCTTCCGCCCATTTTGTTCCATCCATTAATTAGTCTTACACTTTCAAAAACCTTACAATTTCGAAACCATACAAACTTGCAGGGTTAAATTTATTTAGCACTTGACAAAAAAATTCCAAGCCCATCTCGCCGAGAAATCTAGCCGAAATATCAATTGGTCAAAATCCTTAAAATATTGGGAACAGGGGCCCATTTCATAAAGGTAGAGCGTCAGCGTCAAGTCCGAAAACAGCGTCAAATTTTAACTTGCAGCGTCAAGTTTAATATTAGACGCTGCAGCGCATTTCATAAAAAGTTGACGCTCCAGTAAGAGCGTCAACTTTTTACTGGAGCGTCAAGTATGGTTACTGGAGCGTCAAATAGGGTTAAATATTTGACGCTGGTCATGGGGGAGCGTCAAGTTGACACTGTAAAGGGTTTTTCATTGCTAAGAATAGCGTATTAGTCCAGGATAGAAGAGGCATAACCTTCTTTTTTATATATACAATATTTTTTGATGGTTTCTTGTCAATTCGAGGGTGCTGATTACGAATCTGACTGATACCACTCGTGTAACCTCGAGCATTTTCCGCAAATTGGCAAAATCCAATATGATATGGCCGCCAAAATATGCAAATTACCCATGAAAATCCTAAAATTGTCCACACATTGGCTATGAAATGCATGACATTGTGTGGCAGGAATGAAATACTCTCTGAAAAAAAAATTTTTGACAAAATATTTATTTTCCTGATTTTCAAAATGGCCGCCATAGGCTCTTGTATACTCTATTATGTACAATATGAATAGGGAAAACTAGTTTTCACAAAAATGAGCACTTAACTGCAAAAACTCGCGATGTATGAATGAAGTAATATATGCAAATCACCATTGCTAACGAGATATATCATTTATTTTGTCATATATGGGAACATTTCTGTATTTTGATATCTAAAATAGCCGCCACTGGCCCAAACAGTATTGCGTACAATGGCAATGGGGGCCAAAAAATTCACAAGAGTGATCACTAAAATGCATATTGGAATACTGACTAAAACATAATTCTTAACGAAATATATTATTAATATGCCATGTATGTGAAGAATGTTTCATTTTGATATTCAAAATGGCTGCCAAAGGCCCTAAAAGTATTATGCACAATGAGAAAGAGGAGCAAAGAAATCACAAGAGAGAGCACTATAATGCATATATATGTGATAAATTAATGGGATACTGTCTAAAAACACATTTTCTAAAGAAATATATCATTCAGGTTTCAAGTTTGTGTTATATACTGTATTTTGATTTTCAAAATGGCCGCCATAGACATTAACAGTATTATGTACAATGCAAAGTGGGAAACCAATATTCACAGGAGTGAGCACCATAAATGCACGTAATAGTGATCTATGAGTAAAATATTGTCTGAAAGCATAATTTTATTCTGCCAGTTAGGCGATAAATACTGTTATTGGAAAGTCAAAATGGCCGCTACAGGCCCTTATGGTATTATGTGAATGGGAACAAATTATTTCAACAGAATTTGGCTTTGCTTGGCCAAATGGTGATGTATGAGTGAAATATTGTCTGAAAACATGATTTATAACAAATTTGTATCATATCTTATGTAATATAGGTGATAAATACTGTATTTCAACATTCAAAATGGCTGCCATATGCCCTTTTTGTGAACATTATTTTCTCCACTCAAATTGTATATTATACGATAAGGGCCTATGGTGGCCATTTTCAATTTTAAAATGCAGCATTTATCACCTTGATTACACAACATTATGATATATCTCGTTAGAAACCATGGTTTTAGACAACATTTAACCCTTACATCACAATTCACAATTATATGCAATATTTAGAGTCAAGTAAAGCCAAATACTGTCAAAATTATATGTCCCATGTTACAATGTACACAATACTTTTAGGACCTATGGCAGCCATTTTGGATTTCAAAGTACAGCATTTATTACCTCCACGACCAATATGTGATGTATTTAGTTAGAAATCATGTTTAAGACAATATTTTTACTCGTATATCACAGTTATATGCATTTTATGATTCTCACTCTTGTGAAAATTTGTTTCTCCATTCGCATTGTGCATGATAAATATAGGGCCTATGGCGGCCATTTTGAACATGTTGAATGTCAAAATACAGCATTTATCACATAAATGGCATATTAATGATGTTTTTAGTCAGTATTCCACTCGTTTATCTTAATAATATGCAGTTTAGTGCTCACTCTTGTCATTTTTTGGCCCCGGCCATTGCCATTGTACATATACTCCGGGCCAGTGGCGGCTATTTTAGATATCAAAATACAGTAATGTCCCCATATATGACATAATAAATGATATATCTCGTTATCAATGATGATTTGAATATATTACTTTGTTCATACATCGCGATTTTGTGCGGTTTAGTGCTAATTTTTGTGAAAATTAGTTTTCCCTATTCATATTGTACATAATAGAGTATACAATGGCCTATGGCGGCCATTTGGAATATCAGGAAAATAAATATTTTGTCAAAAAAAAAAATTCAGAGAGTATTTCATTCCTGCCACACGATTTCATGCATTTCATAGCCAATGTGCGGACAGTATTACGTGCATTGTGGTGCTCACTCTTGTGAATATTGGTTTCCCACTTTGCATTGTACATGTATCATGTGTATATAATACTGTTAATGTCTATGGCGGCCATTTTGAAAGTCAAAATACAGTATTTAACACAAACTTGAAACCTGAATGATATATTTCGTTAGAAAATATGTTTTTAGACAGTATCCAATTAATTTATCACATATGATTATGCATTATAGTGCTCTCTCTTGTGATTTCTTTGCTCCTCTTTCTCATTGTGCATTATACTTTTAGGACCTTTGGCAGCCATTTTGAATATCAAAATGAAACATTCTTCACATACATGGCATATTAATATAACATTTCGTTAACAATCATGCTTTAGTCAGTATTCCACTCGTTTAATCTTAATAATATGCATTTTAGTGATCACTCTTGTGAATTTTTGACCCCCATTGCCATTGCACGCAATACTGTTTTGGCCAGTGGCGGCTATTTTAGATATCAGAATACAGAAATGTTCCCATATATGACATAATAAATGATATATCTCGTTAGCATTTATAACTTGCATGTATTACTTCATTCATACATCGCGAGTTTCTGCAGTTAAGTGCTAATTTTGGTGAAAATTAGTTTTCCGTATTCATATTGTACATTATCGAGTATACAAGGGCCTATGGCGGCCATTTTGAATATCAGGAAAATATATATTTTGTCAAAAATTATTTTTCAGGGAGTATTTCACTCCTACATACAATTTCATGCATTTCATAGTTAATGTATGGACAATTTTAGGATTTTCATGGGTAATTTGCATATTTTGGCGGCCATATTGGATTTTGCCAATTTGCGGAAAATGCTCAAGGTTACACGAGTGGCATCATCCAGATTCGTAATCAGCACTCTCGAATTGACAAAAAAACATAAAAAAATATTGTATATATAAAAAAACAAGGTTTTGTCAATTGTCTATGGGGCCTATCCTGGACTATATGTTGTGCTCAGGCATGCCCACAGGGCTCTTACAAGAGAACGGATATTTAGAGCAATGTCTGATATTAATAATGCTAATATTAATAAAGAATATATTTAAGGTAATGCTTTCTAATAGAAATGCTTTGTTTTTGTCCTACCGAAAAAAATAAAATGCTGAAAAATTCCTCCGAGACACCAAATTTTTCAGTTTATCCCAGGGCAGGTAAAAAAAAAGGGAGGTTATAGAGTCTACACAGACTTTAAAAGAAAAAGACAAAAGGAGAGGATTTTTTGTGGGAAAAAAATCATGAAAATAGAGGAAGGTAGATCTATGATGTGGAAGTGTTTAATTTAAGGCCTGAAAAAAAGCCCTATGGCCCTAAAAAAATGATAAATTGCTTTTTTTCCCGGTTTGTGACTTTCTCAAAAAAAAGTCGTGGCCGTTGGCCAACGTTGGCATTGTTGAATCCATTTACTGAATGGTTATTCGCCGTTGAAACTGATAGCTTAAAAATAATTTCCATTATGAACAAGAATAATCTTTTAAGGTCATTTTCGATGTTTCATGCATAATTAGAGCATACAAATTTACTTGCTTCAGGTGATTTTAACAGCACTGCACCAGCAGTGGCCTGCGCCTGCCTTGTTGCACCCATGGTTTCAAATCATCTCGCGTGTGAAGGATTCATATGCACCTGGTACACGCGAATCTTTCACACCTTTTTAGCTCAAATAACTATGACTTTACATCATAGCTAAGAATTCTAATTGTGCTATGACACTTACCAAACCATATGGATCGTTTGTTGACTTCTCTTTGCTGTTTCTTTTAATAAAATAAAAGCATTTTTTCGTGATCTTCACGTAGATGCCTCTGGATCAGCGTGGATATTAATTTTTGCCTAACATGCCTAAAGTGATACTATTCACTAGCCGGTTTGGTTCTGCAGCTTGCACTGCTAGCTGCATTCTAGGCGATCAGCATTATTTTCTTGCTCGTTCAATCCACTTTCTTCATCATCTTGTCAAAAGATGGCGTACTTTACCTATAAGTATATACATGAGATGCAACCTGTTGATTTTTGGTACAATTTTATTATGCGCCGACGACTTGAATAGAGAATGTTCGATACGAAAAATTGAATTCCGATTGTTGTTTGCGTAATTTCCACCGCAGTATTAAGGATAACTAAGGACGGATTGAACGGTTGATATTTGACTGATATTTGGAGGTAAGCAATAAAAACACTTTTATAAATAATTCCTTTCTAAAATGAACTCAAAATACGAATGTACAATTACAAGATTAAGATAGTGGAGAAATATTGAGGTTTGGCGTGTTTTATTCACTCACATTCGTGTGATGAATGAAAACGTCGAAGTCCACTATGAAATCACATGCGTTGTGCGAGGTAAGTATTACTAACCTCGCATGTTGTGTGAGTGGCCTTGTTGATACAACCTTGCATTACCAACACAAATAGTCAAGTGTGGGACTGGGATTAAAATTGTACGGTAGAAAATTTGTTGAAGGTGAAATTTCGACGGGCAATAATGAGACATCATCTTTTTCAAAATTATCTTTTCCCTGCCATAGGGCTAAAATAAATAGATTCTCTTTTATGAAACATACCCGCTGGAGAAACAATGCTATGTAATCCGATGAAAAATTAACATTTTCTTCTACTCTCTACCAGAATTGCAAGCCATCACCATAGAACCATCATTCTGCTTCAACGGCTAGTCTTATGCTGCAGACCCTGTTTGCAGTTGCTAAATAATAATTTCGCTCCCGAAAAAGTTAACAAGCAAAAAATATATATATATATTCTCTTTAAATGTTTTCTTCTAATTTTGCTTCTCAAAGGTGAGGGGTGGCACAGCCCGGCTGTGCCCCCCCCCCCGATCCGCCAGTGCTTTCTACATTAACTTGTGACTTGAATTGAAAACAAAAAAAATGGAAAGGGGATTTCCCCCTAATCAGCCTCGTACATGACTTCAAATAATTCGCTGGAAAGTCAAGCTGACTTTCCAGCGAATGTGCTTTTTATGAAATGCAAAGTTGCTAGCATAGCAAGTTGCTAGTATAGCAAGTAAAAGCTGCTATTCTACCAGAGTTGCTATCATAGCAACTTGCTATGATAGCAACTCTTTATGAAATAGGCCCCAGGAGAGCATTTCATGAAAGGACTTGTCGGACGTTTTATCCGACAAGTCCCATTTTATCCGACAGTTACTATAGTAACAGTGCCTCTCAGCCAATCAGAATCAAGGAAAGATGTCAGATCTGACAACTTGTCAGACAAAAATGTTGATGAAACGGTATCCAGGACCATTATTGAATCTAGATTTTTACACTTTTTTCCGATTACTCTCGCTAAATAGTTATCTTGTCTTGTCCTGTCCTGTCTCTTGTTTTGTCTTGTCTTCTATGTCTTGTCATCCCCTCTCTCTGTTTTTTTTCTTCTGTCTTGCGCAACATATCCTTTACAACGAAGACCTCTTTGTGTGAAAAGCTTTGCATTATTTCAGTAATTATGTTTGCATCAATATGATTTATTTTGTTCTCTTTTTCTTTCCTGTAATACATGCATGTACGCATGTAAGAATAAGTCAACTATAATTTCTTCATTTCCAAGGGGGATCCACACTTTACAAGCTTTGCTTTTTAGTGGATCCCCTCATTTCCATTTATGCTCTATATTATACTGTTTTCTTTCTGTTCTACGAAGTAAGAATGCCCTTCTATGATGTGAAGAGGGATTGTGATGATGACCGAGTGTTGTACATTGATTGGCGAACTGTTAGGTTTGACAGGTATGATGGAGCTTAATCATTAAGACATTTGAATGTGATAGTCAGAGACTTATGCTCAATTCGATTTTTTATTTTCAGCCAGTGTAATTCTCTTATCAGGGGGTTGTCTGTGTATATGATGGTTGACAGTAAATGTCCTAGCTGCTTTGTTCTGTAATTTCAGTAGACGATCTAGGTTCTGAGAGGTGACACCATTATAAAGAGAATTACAATAATCCAATCTAGATGTAACGAGCGACCTAACAGCGGTATGTCATATATCATTATCAATAAACTTTCTGATTCTATTAATATTTCGAAGGTGGTAGTTAACTGACTTAGACACACTAGTAACTTGATCTGACATTGTCATATGTTTATCTAGAACACAACCAAGAATACGAATAGAGTCTGATGGAGATAAGGAATGTTCATCAATGCTCAAAGAGACGTTTTGAAGAGTACGATAATGCATTGGTGACGAAAAATGATAAAAGTCCGTTTTCTCACGATTAAGGTGAAGTTTATTGGTTTGCAACCAATTCTTCAAACAATCCTTCAAACAATCATTACCCCGGCTGTAGCTGAGCCACCACATTAATAGGCCCTAACACGGTCTAGAAATGAATCTTACCGGATACCCACTCACCTTACCTGGGTCGAGTGCAGCACACTATGGATAAATTTCTTGCTGAAAGAAATTCACGCCATGGCGAAGATTCGAACCCACGACCCTCTCTTTTAAAGTCTGGAGACTAATCCACCGGGCCATAGCGCTCCAAACAAGATATAATGTACATGAAAAACTATGTACATGAAAAACTTTGTATGTTCTTCATTACGTAACATCCCTTCCCTTATCTACCTCGTTTGAAACAAATATTATTTGAACCCTTTCTAAGATCACGTATTATTTTGTTATTGTAATTATGCATCTACGTCGATTCAAACATCAACGATTTGAATTCAACCTAGAAAATGGTCTCAAAAACAAGAATGTTGGTATTTTGAAGTCGTTAGTTTTATGCACTGATTTGGAAATATAATGGCAGTGAAGCGAGAGATAATACAATTATTGCTAAAGTGAGTGATTTCTTAATACATCTGACGTTTAAAAATACAAATCGGCTACATAGATAATGATTTACCCCCCCCCCCCCTCCGACAAAAGAAATTAAAACATGCAAACAAACATATAAACAAATACACTACTTTTATGCTTTTATAAAGATCGCATTGGGGTGGGAGTTTGCATTAATTTTAACATGTTAAACAGATAATGGCTTGCTGAAATTAGCCACTGTTATAAATCAATATTGGGGCCTCTTCAAACCTGGAATGGGCGTTTAGAGATTACAAATTGGACACCTAGGACATCTAATATGAAATGGGGAAACTAAGTACACGTTGGAGTGATCATATCATGAAAAATGCTGGCTGGCATGCATGGTAAAGATGACCGGTTGGTGACGACAGTCTGTGATCGCGCAGCGGAGCGGAGTGGGGTTGGATGTACCCGTTCGTGCCAACAAGACGGGGATTTTTCTTTTTTTGAAAGGGTGGGTTGAAATGGGATGTCAAATTAACGCAATGAAGGGGTTTTAACACAAGCAAAGGGTTATGCATACGGAATTTCTAAGGCATATGATCCATTGATTGGCTGGCAATTGCTTATGCTTAAAGCTACAGAAGCAATTGCTACTTTATAATCCTCCTTAAAAGGAAAACCGGAGAATGCTAGAAAAAGAACAGTTGCACGCTTGCCGCAGCCTGCCGTAGACCAACAAATCGCATAAAGACTAATTACCATGATTACGGAGAGGTTTTTGCGACTATCAACAATCGATGTTTTTCTTGGTGTGTTGTGAAAGTGTTATAACACGTTGTCGTGAATGGTCGACGTCGAATTGCAAATACGGTTCGATGTCAATGAGACTGTTGCTCGTTAAAACATTTTTAAAAAGCGTTGTCTATCTTTTGATAAAGACTAGTGTACGGCCGTAGGCGACAACAAGCGTCTTTTCCTTACGGATATGTCGCGGGATGGAGGCGTTTTTGTTGTTGTTGTTGTTGTTGTTGTTAATTCAGGGAGCATGTATGTACCCCAAATTTTCCGCCCATCTCAATCATTCACAGAAGACAGAAAATCTGGGGAGCGTTTCATGAAAGGACTTGTCGGACGTTTTATCCGACAGTTACTATAGTTACAATGCTTCTCAACCAATCAGAATCCAGGAAAGTTGTCAGATCTGACAACTTGTCGGACGAAAATATTGGTGAAACACCCCCAGATCTGGCATTCTTGTACTATCTTCAGTTACGATTTATTTGCATTTTATTTCTAGTCATCACTATCATGGGTTACAGGACATTTGCTCCTGTGATAATTGCTCCTGTCTCAATATCTCAGACTCAGAGGGCATAGGGTTAGAGTTGGGATTGTAGTAGAGTTTGTAGTTCCGAACAATATAAAGATTTGGATTAGAGTTTATTTGGTTTTTAAGGTTAGGTTTCATGATAGGTTGAATACTCAGATTTTCCATCAATTGTCGCCAAAGCAAATGTCATGGAGCCCTATAATCATATGAGTGAAAGGGATCGAGTTGTGTTTTCATTGAGCAGAGAAAATAGTGGCTGTCTGTATAAGCATGGTAAGAGAATAAACCAAGTTGGAAAATATTGTTTGACTTTCTGATACCATAGAAGTTTTTTTTCACCTTACGTCAAAGTAACGTCATTAATTTATTGACGTCAAGGAAGAAAACATTCAAAATTCATTCAATTTTATTTTCAATTATTTCCACTTCGTTTAAACCAAGATTCGATGTAAGTCTATTAGGACTATTTTTTTAATGCAAGATGTCTCTGCTTTCTGGGCATATTGGGTAGGTCTATAGGCCTATAATAGGGTATTTTAGATATCACCTTGCATGCGATTTCTAGGCTGATAATCTCTACTAACATGCTAACAGAGCGTTAACAGTAAGCCTAGTCACATCTTTCAGATTGTGAAGTCAAAACATTTATTTCAATGTTTAAGTAATGTATTATTGTTACACTTGGCCTCACTACCACATTACAGGTTGTAACGGGGCCGGCGCACTGTTAGCCTTAAAAAACGTTTCTGTGCGGCCAGACAGAAGAGGACTCTGGACAAACGACGTAATTTATTTGGAATTTTCCGTCCGGTCCGAATCTTGATTAAGTGATGTGCTCCCCCGGTCCACGAACTTCGACAATGATCTCTAATTCTGTCCATTTTTACATGTGATTTTACGGGCATTTTCAATAGATTTTGAACGTTGCCAAGGTCGGATCCAGGATTTTCCAAAAGAGGGGGGGGGAGCAAATTTTATGGAGGAAAATTTTGACGAGCCCCCCCCCCAAAAAAAAAAAAGTGGGGGCACACCTCTGTTTTAAGGCATTTTTACCTTACAAATTTTAATTTTGCTTCTCAAAGGGGGGGCACGTGCCCCCTTCCCCTGGATCCGCACATGAACGTTGCAGAAAGCGAATGCGAAGTGGATGCTGAAATACGCTACTATCGGGCCTGTCGGCATTGTCGGCGCCATGTCAAACAAGTCCCTGAGTTTGCCCCCACACAGAAACCGGAGACAGAGCTGCATGATCAAGGCAACTACGTGGACATGCAGTATTTATCGCCCCCTTCAGTATGGAAGCTTAAAAGTGCCACCGAGATGTTGAGATAATTATCTTGGGAAGTCGACATCATGATAGCAAAAGATCAGATGACGAGATCCCGGAACTCGTCATGTCGACATCTTGTAGAAGAGATAATCAGATGACAAGATCCCGGATCTCGTCATGTTGACATCTTGTAGAAGAGATGATCAGATGACAAGATCCTGGATCTCTTCATGTCGACATCCTTTAGAAGAGATGATCAGATGACAAGATCTAATTCGATCCATGATCATGTCATCTGATCATCTCTTCCACTGGATGTAGACATGTCGAGATAGAAGATCTTGTCATCTGATCATCTCTTCTAAAAGATGTCGACATGACGAGATCCGGGATCTCGTCATCTGATCTTTTGCTATCATCATGTCGACTTCCCAAGATAATTATCTCAACACCTCGGTGGCACTTTTAAGCTTCCATACTTTAGTAACGCATATCTTCCTAAAATGCAAACCAAATTGCACAATTTGGGAAAAAATCAACTGATTAGGCTAAAGGCGTATTCAATCGCCGCTGCGCTCGTTGGCATATTCTGTTTATGCAAGCATGATTGTAAACATTTTTTTCCTTATCATTCTTATATTTTCTGTTGGTTTGCCCTCGACTAAAGATCTGAGAGATTTTCGAGATTTAAAAAAATAATTAAAAAGATGTTTTCGACCTTATTCTAAACCGTCTTATAAAATTAGAGGGTTTTCCCAAAGTATTGCCTCTCATAATCCCTTTTTTAAGTATCATTTATTGTCATATTTTGTCCTATTACATGTATTATGTATCCGTAGTCCAGTCTATTGGCCCCCAAGTATCCTAACTGCTCGTTAACTTATGCAATTATCTTTCCCAGGCGATCGCTTATAATGAGTACGCTAGCAATACTCATAACATATTAATAGATGGTATTCTTAGAGATATTTGATTCCCTTTTCATTTAGATTCGTTAATTTGTTTGCCACAAACTTATCAAAACGGTATTGAAAGAGCATTATAAAATGTATTCATTTGTGTAATTTAGTTTTGAATAGCGCCATGAGACATTTAGTAAAAACATTCCCGAACGCGAAGATAACGAGAAAAGAAAAAATAAAACAATATTACAGTTTCCAATAACAAGAATTGAAAAGGAAGACATGATTATGATGATAGATTAATGAAAAGTGCTCAGTAGACCGATTCAATATCAATCTCCAATGCACTCGTATTTCTATCTCAGATAGAAGTACTTGTCTCAAACTGCTCGTAGTCATTGATGTTTTGAGAGACTCTCTACGCTACTATAATAATAGCTGTATTTGTAAAGCGCCTTTTGCCTGAGGATACAAAGCGCTGCTAATCATTACCCCGGCTTTAGCTCGAGCTACCATTACCGACGCACAGTGCATGCAAGGAATTACTCCTGCCGGGTACCCATTCACCTCACCTGGGTCGAGTGCAGCACAGTGCGGATAAATTTCTTGCTGAAGGAAAACATGCCATGGTTAGGATTCGAACCCACGACCCTCTGTTTGAAAGGCGAGAGTCAGAACCACTAGACCACGACGCGCCCGCACAGTGCGTATAAAAAATAAAACTTTGAAAAAGCCCTAGGAATTAAATCAAATTTACCTTGCAGAACATTTCTCATACATTTCCCTATTTCACTTTTCATTAATTGAAATCAAACGGATACATTAAAGCATTTTGTAACAATTTTTTCCACCCAAAATTAAAATTTTAACACTTGGAAAGCACAACCTTTACTCTTTTTGTGCCAGCTGGATCTGAGGACATAACTGAATCTGAACAAAAGTTTATATCGGATATTTCCAGCATGTTTTCACTAAGTTTTTATTATTCAAAATGGGTTTACATTTCATTTTTCATTTAATACTTGTTTCTCTACACTTTTCCCAAGCTTGACAATCATTAACAAAATGAAAATTAAGCCCAAGCCATTTCATGTAAATCACAACTCAGTGTAGAGCAAATATCGTCACGATGGCCTCGGTGTGTGGGGGAGTGAGGTGGGGCGCAGTGGCACTCTTCGAAGTGTTTTGGGCAAGGAAACAAATTGAAAAAGGTAAAAGATATTTTAAACTCAATTTTACTAGCTAAATTCCATGTTTTCTTCATGCTTAAGGTCTAATTTTATTCGTTAACTATTTTAAAGTTCTGCGCAAATCATTTTTCACTATCTTTTCCGAAGTAAGTGGTGCTCAAGCAGAAATATTTTTCAACAGTTATGTCGTCATTTGCTCAAATTGATCTGTACCAATGTTAAAATGTGGAAAAATATTCAGGATATTACAAATGTATAATTTTACAGGATTTTTTCTAAGTGTAAACGTTATATATATATTGCAGTGATGATCATGATCATTACCATGGGGTTAAGAAAGATAATGATGATAATGTTGATGTTTGTAAAAAAAAAATATATATATATATATAATAAAACATTACGTTTACGACATTAATCGTATCTTGTTGTTTGAGACATGACCTGTGTGCGTTCGTATTTTTTTTCAAAAGATATGATAGAGATGAACAGTGATAATTTTTATTTCTATTTACCATGATAACCTAAAAATAAAAAAAAGATATGCAGATTCGGCCTGGAAATAAGAAAAAAAACTGGTTCTAGCTATTTCTTTAGTGTAATATAAATAGCATGTTTTTTTGGGGGGAATAAATCTGACACTAATTTTGCGGGGAAGAACAAAAGCGGTGCTACAGGGGGGCAGGAGGTCCTCACCTCCATTAATTTGCAAGTTATGACAAAAAGAGGGGTGAAGGAAAATAGGAAGAACGGGAAAAGAGAGGTGAGAAGAGCGTTAAAAGCGAGATATCGATTGCATAATTCTATTTTACCCATATAATTCGTTTGAGAAAATGTTTTAGGTCATTTTGTCTCCACTTATGAAAACACCTTGGCATCGTTCCTGAAGAAGACTGAAATAATCACCCTCCCATGAGACAGAACATCAAGGGCAATTGAGTCAGTAGATGACATCATGCCTGTAGACTCACATCGAGTGTTAATTGACTATTCTAAATTACCACATTTCCTGGATATCCCGAGGTGAACCTCTTGAAGATGTGTTCAAACAAACACCAACATCTTCATCTAAGTAGTTTTTTTATCTCCAAACTCACGTTGGAAAGGAAGAATGGTATAATATTGCCGAATAATCCTTCTACCTATCCGACACGTTATATATCATTGTGTATTAATCAGATTTGGAAGTAAAACGATCAATCAATCGATCAATGAAAGATGATATTAAGACAGATATCTTATAACTCGATGAAGGGAGTTTCAACCAATGGTACACAGCAAAAACTGTGGTGTTAACCGGTGTACATAGAGGACCGCACCAGTTATTTTACACCGGTGTTAAATTGGTGGTGTTAGTTTTACACCTATAGGTGTTTTTACAACACCTTTTGTTGTTACATTTACTCTCTTTGGTGTTATGTTTAATCTCTAGGGTGTAATTTTAACACCTCAGGGTGTGGTCTTCTATTAAACCAATCGGTGTCAGTTTTAACACCGCAGTTTTTACAGTGTAAGTTTGTGTTAAGTATAGACGCGAAACCTAAACCGTTTTAGTCACTATTGTGTAGTGGTTCATTTTCAAAAAACGTAAGTCGTTCTATAGTTTCGCTCAGAAACAAGTTCAATGATCAATACTTAGAATGTAGTGAATTTCATTCATTACTCCGCATGGAATAAAAGATAGATTGAAAGTAGCTGCGGCAAACGCGCATATAGGCCTATTTCCAGGTTTGTTTTATTAATAATTTCGGGGGTTAGGAGAACTGTTTATACTTTAAAAAGTCTTATATTATAGATGATGGAATCCCTTGTCATCCCCCTCCTCAGTCCTCCTAAAGAGGTTGCACGCATACATACCTTCTTAAGATCCAACATCACCTAATCCCTACGGGAAATACCATTTTCTCTTGATTTATATCATGAACTACACTTATGGCACTCACGAAGTATAGGTGAAGGGCTCATAGGTGTATTTTTAACATACGTGACTTTTTGACATTCTTTACATTATTTCTAGAAGAGTGATATATTTTTCGTGTTCTTCCATCCCCCCCCCCCTCTCTCTCTCTCTCCCTTTCTCTTACCGCCCATTCACACGGTAAAAAAATCTTAATTTGAATGACGATTCCACTGATTCCACTGAAGGCTAATGACGAATATTTAGCACGTGTGAAACCAAACAAGAACATGGTTAGAATCACGAACGCTAATCAAAGTCACGATTACCATAGCAATCATCATTACAATGATGATTCAAGATTTTATGTGTGAAAAGGCCCTGACTCTCTCTGGTGTAATAAACTTGAACAGCCCCCATCAATGAAAAGAAGAGAAGTCAATATAAGCGGCTAGAAGTGAAGACTGACGTAAACAGCGTTCATTTGGCCATAACGTCCACGGAGTTTCACCCACTCCCAAAATGAAGTAGCGTAATTGTCCAGTACTTCAGTAAAGACTGATGGATGGTACGTCTTCACACGAATCTCTTCTTCAACCAGTTTCCCTCTTCAATTCATTTTGTCCATTCTTCAACATCAAGACATCTCCCTGGATTGCGTCATCTGTATTTCAGCATTTCCGGGATCCAGTATTTCGTAAGAGGGCCGACGAAATCGTTCCATAACGTATCTATTTTTAGATCTGCCTTTGCGTTAAAAAAAAATATTTTCATAATGAGTGTGTTATTATAACTTTGGAAGTTATCGGAAGTATCATGGTTTGCTGTCCATTAAAGGGGAAGTTCACCCTGACAAAAAGTTTGTTGTAAAATTACCAGAAAACACAATAGATAAATTTTGGTGAAGGCTTGAGGAAAATCCATGGAAGGTTATTGGAATTTTAAAATGTTGATTTATGCCGTCATATACGAGCAGCTGACCCATATGTTATGTAATAGAAAAATGTTTGTCATGACTGATATTTTTTCTTCTTTCATGAGCGAATTTGGAATAATTCGTCTGATAATATACTGATACAATAAAACCTATTCTAATTTTTTGACAAAATTACATTTAATTGATATTTTCAATTCCGGATACATGAGAAGCTGCTCGCCTATAAAGTCACAAATCAACAATTCAAAATTTTGATAACTTTTTATATCTTTGATGGATTTCCGCAAACCTTCACTAACATATTGTCATTTGGTCTGCTTTATTTTAATAAACTGTTTGTCAGGTAACGTATGAGGACTTTAACATCCAGGGAAAGTTACAGGTTGTTCGAAGAGTGAAAGTGATAAAATAATACCCGAACTGTGGTTTGTCACGTCTTTTGATCAGTTAGGTTTATTTGGACTGAAATATAATACATACAAATTGAATTTAATTGAATAGAATTGAACAATGCATCAAAAAGATATGTAAACTATACATTAACATAATAATGTTATAATATCTTCTGCATTAACTTTTAAACACCTTGAAATTAACAATTCATAATTGATTATAGTATGACTGTTATAAGTGTCTGTTGCTGCTCTCCCTCCCCGCCCTATTTCTAGAATTAGTTGTGTAATCATTATACAATTTACAGTTTTGAAATTAATAATCATAGAAGAAACAAGGAAGATAGATGTACACGAAAGCGAAAGGAGGTTGGATAGAAGAAAAGGGTGAAAAAGCCTTTAGGACAGCAAAATGCTCAGTAAGACAATATCAATTCTAATCATAGTCTCATCAATATTTCAATCGGATGTAGATTCAATATGAGGTATCTTTATCTGCATGATTTCGGTTTCATGTGATTTATCATGTTTATTGTCAAACCAAACATAATTACTTCATATCTACCGTTGATACAATGAAGTAAAAGTGTGGCGGAAACAAACTACCAATGAATAAACGTTAGATTTAAGACAACGTAGTAAACCTATGAGCATAAATAATATTAATTAGATTTACAATTGGATATTAGAATGAACAATCAAGAAATATTTGTACTTTATATGTTTATTTTCACAGACTTATAACTTAACATCTACCACTGATAACAGAGGAGATGAGATTTTCGAGATCGGTGGTTTTAATAAGCTTAGCTTTAAAACAACCTTTTTATTATTGTCATCGTTGTTATAATCAGAATCATCAAATTTATTAGACTTGTCTTCATCATCATCATCATCACTTACATCATCATCATCATAATCATCATCACTTACATCATCATCATCATCACTTACAACATCATCATCACCATCATCATCATAATCATCATCACTTACATCATCATCATCATCATCATCACTTACATCATCATCATCATAATCCCCTTCTTAATTACATGCCAATTACTTGTTAAGGGGTGCATTTTCAGAATATGGAAAATACGTGTTTAGGGTGTTTTTTGAGATCTCATGGTCACGCATGGTATCCACTCATTATCATCATTAAGTTATAATTATAGTGATCGTCATCGTCATCCTCATAATCATCATCTGAGGAAGAAGATGAAGATGGCAAAGAAGAGGAAAAAGAAGCTACATAAAAATAACTCCATTACACAATTTCAGCACATAAGAAACAGCACGCACTCGCACACACATAACAATAAATCATGGAATTTTGTGCGCGCATGACATTTAGGACTACTAATTATGTTCCCGGTGGCCTCGAAAAAAACGCGATCCAGTGTCTTGATATCGATGGTTCTCCCTATCTTCCTGTCCATGTCAAGGCTGAGGTGGCGTTATTCAGATTTGGTCATGAAGAGTCATTCAGGCAACATGTCTTTGTGAAATAGGCCTACACACAAATAACGCAACGTTCTCAGATCATGCGCGATATCCCCCGGGAATATGTGTGTGGCTGTGTGATTGTTCTAGTCATTTGAAATTTTGATCTTAAAGGTCAAGTCCAATTCAGAAAAATGTGGATTTGAATCAATTAGAGAAAAATCAGACAAGCACAATGCTGAAAATTTCATCAAAATCGGATTTAAAATAAGAAAGTTATGACATTTCAAATTTTCGCTTATTTGTAACAGAATATTTCATATTTCAGATAATAAAATACAAAATAAATAGTGAGTGAGTGATGTCATCAGTTCCCTCATTTGCATACCGACCGAGATGTGCATATAACTGTTTCGTGAAATGAAGCGAAATTTTAAAATGTTTAATATTTTACATCCGATTTTGATGAATTTTTCAGTGTTATGCTTGTTGAATTTTTCTCTTTTTATTCAAATCAAGTTTTTGTTGGGGTGGAATTGTCCTTTAACCAACTGTAACTGCTTTGCGACTGAATTGCTTGCGTAAACATGCTCGTGAAGGATATGTGTAAGACACGGGGAAGTTGTTTTTTCTTAACCCATCATATTTCCATTGGTCTTCCTTTTTCCACTTTCTGACTTTGTATTCTAAAACTAATTGACGTGAGAGGCTAGCCTTTCTGATATCAAACCATCCTCTTAATTATTGACATTTGCTTAATAGAGATTTTTGTATAAACGTAATAGTGTAAACACACTTTTTTCAATTTGACTGAGTATGCATTGTCTTTGTAAAAGATTAATCGGTTTATTAGGGACCTAGACTATGCATATTTTCATAACGGAAATAATTGAATGAATGCTTGGAATAAAATAATGAACGATAACTTGTGATCAATTGTAAATCAAGTGCTTGCTCATTAGTCATACTAAGTTTGCTATGGTATAATTGCAATAAACCGTGACGAACAGAATTTTTGCGATTGCGATTGCCGCATCCGTCGTTGTACATCGAGATTCAGTATTTGTTAAGTTGTCTATTTTATAACATTTCAGATATATCCAAAATTATAAGTATGTAAATCATGGTTTATAAAAAGTACATAAATCCTTACTGTTAATTCATTGATGACATGGACAATGTTATTTGATGTTTTGTGGAATTGAAAATAAACTTGACACTTAACTCCTCGTGAATCATGTAAGATCACATGTTTTTTTTTACTAGTGAGAGTCAAAGGCTACCTTCTTTGATATTATATCTATAAATATATGGCTGGCATATTTTCTAGCAACCTCACTGATGATCAACTGCGGCGCACCTCACCACAAATAAAGAGAGTGGTTACTTTTTTATTTTAGTTTTTAACTTGCGACGTCAAATGCGAGCAGATGTTTCATAGGACATAAAATGTAAATTCAATTGAATTGCTGTGTAGGAATGGTCCATGGGGGGGGGGCTTCAGCGCTCCCCCCCCCCCCCCATTTTTTTTCAAAAACGTAAGAATGACCATATGATTGTGATTTTTAGCATGGTCAGCCCCCCGCCCCCTTGAAAACCATTCCGCGGCCCCTGCATGATGACTGAACATATTTAAGGATGATGAGCACCATGTTGTCTTTATTTTATTTAAAACATACACCATGCACACCAGTACACGCCGACAGTACTCTTTCCTTTTATGACTATGAGACCCAATGAGCTTGATCATATCATTATGCAAGCCATTAATATTTTAGAAGATGATATGGTGTTCACTTTCCCAATAACAGCTATCTGAGAACGTTCATTCAAATAGGGAATTCCCAGAAGAGATATTGCTGGCCATTTTTCATCAGGCTTCCTTACGGTGCAAGCCGTTGAGTTGAAAAGTCCAGATTTCCTTTTGATAAAAATAGGGGCGAGTGTATCCCCCCCCCAGGAGGAAATCTCTCACAAAAGGTAGGGGGATAAGAGGCTGGAAAATTGGACAAGAAATATATATATATATATATCATCCCGAAAGTAAGGTCATCTCGTCCTAAGATACATGTTTTATTTCCATTTTGAATTACATGTATGTATTTCTTACCATCATAAAAGACCACAAATATTAATGGGGACATTTGATATTGTGTCACCCCTGCTATTTTGAGTAAGGGGACACGTCTCCCCTGCCCCCCCCCCTGGGATTTCCGCCCACCCCCCCCCCTCCCTATAGCTCAATGAGTTGGAGCTTGTAGTGATCGACGATGAATCTGAATAAGCTAAAATTATATATTTGTCAAAGCAAAAGAATTTAGATTATAATTATTTTTCGTAATGTAAACGCATGATAATAAAAATACTTGCTTTGTATTTTTTTATTGTTTCCAAATTGAGGGAAATGAACATTTTTCAGCATATAGGCCCTAATATTCATCGAGAAATTAGAATAGAATAGATAGGCCTGCACCTATGTATGTAAATTTAATTCCATTTATTCGATACCCCCACCTTCTTTTATTGGATAATCAATTACGTATCACACCTGAAGAAAGCTCACACATACACGCGCACGCACAATGCACGCGCGCACACGCAGAAGCTTCAGCGGCCTAACGCTACATAACTATACGTGGCAACCCCACCCTGTTCCACACTGATTCGAACCCCAATCGACATTCTCTCCCAGACCCCCCCCCGATCATCATTTTATAGTTCATACTTTCGAAGGTGCAAGCTCCTTAAACATTTATCATGTTATCGGGTAGGAAAGGGAAAAAAATCCAAGGGTATAATATCATGAGACGAGGGGGTGATAAACCCACAGCTCCTGGCTGTCTGGGTAATATTATTTATTATTCACTTTTTTTTCTTATTTATTCACGTTTTCTTTAAAAAGCAGGGTAGTCCCATTGAAGCCAGATGCCTGCTTTACAAGGGGGCCCTGCTATTATTCACATTTCGAACATTATACGATTAAAATTAGACATAGACATTAAAGAAAACCACCTCTAATACAAAAAATACATGTATTTATTACATAATATATATATATATATATATATATATACATATATATAAAGTAAAATGCAAGGTGATTAAAACAACCGTAGAGAGAAAAATTAGAACAGAATTTCACCCATAGGGCTTCATATATATATAAATATATATATATATATATATATATATATATGTATAAAGCAAAAAAAAGGTGATTAAAAAACCGTAGAGAGAAATATTAAAACAGATTTTCGCCCATAGGGCTTCATATATATATATATATATATATATATGTAAAGCAAAACACAAGGTGATTAAAACAACCGTAGAGAGAAAAATTAGAACAGATTTTCGCCCATAGGGCTTCATATATATATATATATATATATATATATATATATATATATATATATATATATATATATATGTAAAGCAAAATACAAGGTGATTAAAACCGTATGGAAAAAAAGTTAGAACAGATTCATCATTATTGATAAATTATGTATAACAATCAGCAGTTTTATAATAAGTACTTGGTAATTATAATTTAGTCTATTTTTCAGATTGCAGTTTCAGAGAGTTCAACAAACCCTGGATTGGGTAGTCTGCATCTATTACCAAAACGGCAATATTTGCTTTGACACTTCTGCAGTCGTTGCAAATATTTCACCTTTAGTGATCCCCAGACAGTTAAACAGTATAAGAATAATGAAAAATGCAATGGGTGAGTACATCTTTTGTCTGACAGTGCTTAATTCTCCGCATGCTTATTATAAAATTCACGATCTCTTTTGACGTAAAAATGATGACATCGGCTACTATTTTCTATGCAATATCACTTGATAAACTAGTGAATAGGTAGAAGAAGTACGTTAGGATGGTATTAGTACCACTAAAAATAGTAGTAGTAGTAGAAGTAGTAGTAATAGTAGTAGTAGTAGTAGTAGTAGTAGTAGTAGTAGTAGTAGTAGTAGTAATAGTAGTAGTAGTAGTAGTAATAGTAGTAGTAGTAGTAGTAGTAGTAGTAGTAGTAGTAGTAGTAATAGTAGTAGTAGTAGTAGTAGTAGTAGTAGTAGTAGTAGTAGTAGTAGTAGTAGTAGTAGTAGTAGTAGTAGTAGTAGTAGTAGTAGTAGTAGTAGTAGTAGTAGTAGTAGTAGTAGTGGTGGTGGTGGTGGTATCGTTATCATTGCCCTTAGTTTCATTGTTGTTGCTTATATGGAAGGCGGAAGGAAATAGATACTCAGACAGGTCCCTCAACCATTTTTGGTCTGTATTGCAGTTATCACCTCAAATGATAAATGCTTAATAATTGTTTGTTCAACGCAATTCCTATGATTTGTTTATTGGAAAATTCAATTTTGATTCGCAAATTCATGTTTAGGCATTGTTGTCTTGAACATTGTAAGCTGCCAAGAAACCACTCATGGATACCAGACGTAAAAGAAAAAATATATATTTGTGCCTCCACTCAATGTTCGATGACATTTAATTCTGTAATCCTGATGAAATTACTAATGCATTTCAGTCATCAAAGGACCATGAGCTGGGTTGTTATTATTGAAATCAGACATGGACGAGCGAATCGTTTGTCGTTTATCTGCGAATGAGAATTCGGACTGAATCGCCGAAAATTGTAAGCCCGTCATATTAACACGGGATTGCCCTGAATCCCGAATTAACCTGTCATTTGGTGGAGTGATGCCCTGGAGTGCTAAGCTCCACGATTGATTGTCTGTTGGACATGGTAGGTTTGCCCTCATTCTGACTGGCGAGAGTTTGTTCGATCCTTCGGTCAACAGAGCAAGACTTCTGACCTAGCAACGTTGGCACGACTTTAAGATCGGAGGACACCGCGTCGTTTCTATTTTTATGTTCTTTCGACGATTCAGCATTGTCGAATTACTCGGTAGCGAATAGTTTTATCTCCAAACCGGACTTTCAAATGCTGGTCATTTAAATCTATGGAGGCTATTTCATGTTTTAGTGATTTTCACGTGAAGACATCTGCTTTCATGACAACATTCAATATATTCTCACCGTTTCATCTTGATGCTGGAGTACAATGTGAGTTAATACATTGGTGTATCTATTTCATCATTTCATTTCTTTTTACTGTAATATGCAGACGTTCATTTTTTTTAACAAGAATTTAAACAGAAGATTACTCGATCCTCGTCGGAGAGGGTTAGTGACAAGAAAAGTGTCCTTGCACTTGTTCGTTATTCCCTTAAAGCTATGGTACACGTTCCTTTTGTGACCGTTGCCCCAGAAACGCCACTTTTTTCTTGAATTTGCAATGGAAATTCATGTTTGTATTTTAAAATGCATCTTGCTAGTTATTCATTACACAAGATAAAGATATACATTACTAAATCATGCCCTGTATTGCATTTCTTCTTAAAATTGAGTTGGACGTGCGAGCATTGTATTTTACCAAATGCCTATAAATGATAAAGTCCTGACAAATTTAGCAGCGCTCATCTTCACCTGAAATCGCTTTGTATTTTTCAGCACAATGTAATTGCCATGTCTGTAAAATCATTTGATTAAAAAAATATGTCGCGTATCTTGTTATTTTGGCGTTCCGCAAGTTTGAGTTTACATATAATTCGCTTCTATTTTTTCTTTTCATTTTTTCTCGCATGCACAGCAGAGCGAGACTAGAGGCGCCACTTTCCGACGGCGGCGGCGTCAACATCAAATCTTAACTGAATGTTAAAGGTCAAGTCCACCCCAGAAAATGTTGATTGGAATCAATAGAGAAAAATCAGACAAGCACAATGCTGAAAATTTCATCAAAATCGGATGTAAAATAAGAAAGTTATGACATTTCAAAGTTTCGCTTATTTTCAACAAAATAGTTATATGAACGAGCCAGTTACATCCAAATGAGAGAGTCGATGATGTCACTCAATCACTATTTCTTTTGTTTTTATTGTTTGAATTATACAATATTTCAATTTTTACGAATTTGACGATTAGGACCTACTTGCCTGAAGCACGAAATGTTAAAATAATGGAATTCCATGTGTTCAGGGAGGAATGACACTTCATTTCAAGACAATGACGAAAAAATAAAAATATTTCATATAATAAATTACAAAAGAAATAGTGAGTGAATGATGTCATCAACTCTCTCATTTGGATGTAACTGGCTCGTTCATATAACTATTTTGTTGAAAATAAGTGAAACTTTAAAATGCCATAACTTTCTTATTTTACATCCGATTTTGATTAAACTTTCAGTGTTATGCTTGTTGAATTTTTCTCTTTTTATTCAAATCAAGTTTTTGTTGGGGTGGACTTGTCCTTTAAGTTTTATAAATGACATCATAACTTAGAAAGTATACGGACCTAGTTTATGAAATATAGACATTAGATTATTCAAGTACTGCTTAATATCCTGCTTGAGCTTCAGGCTACAATACCGAGGTCAAAGGTCATTTAGGGTCAATTAACTTATACCACGTTGGGGGAATCAATATGGAAATCTTAACCAATATAGTTTTTGAAATGTCGTTATAACTTGAAGTATATGAACCTAGTTAATGAAGCGTAGGCATGAGGGTAATCAAGTAATTCTAAACCCTGCCTGAGTTTCAGGCTATATGACCAAGGTCAGAGGTCAGTCAGGGACAATGAACTTCGGCCATAATGGGGGTAGTTGTAGAATTATCATCATAAATTTGAAATTGTATGGATCTAGTTCATTAAAATTGGTCACAAGAGCAATCAAGTATGCATAAAAATCCTGTGCAAGTTTCTAGGTCACATGACCGATGTCAAAGGCCACTTTGGGTCAATGAACATAATATTTTATTATCAAATGAATGGGTTTTTTTGTATGTATGATTATTCAATAGCTGTTTTCAAAGTCAGCACCGCTGTTGTATCAAATCGCATAATGCAGGCGAGACTGGCAGAGGCGCTCCACTGTTTTACAAATTATGATGGATTAAACTGCTAAAACACTGTGCTTATCAGCATATACATGACATAGGTTGTATCAACTATATAGCGGAGTGTAGAAATGTATAATACTTGAGTGGTCGTCGCCGTTTCAATGCAGATAGGGGGTTGATAGAATGTTTACGTACAGACCAATTATCATGTGACGGGTCTGCTATGGCATTTTTACTTATAAACATCCGGAGGAGTGCACAGAATGGAATAAATACAATCTAGTAAACAGAGAAATTAACAACATCGATATACGTATGGTATGGTATTTATTATATCATACGTATGGTATGGTACTTATTATATCATGCATCGCAGTTACAAAGACTGAATTGCACATGGATATACAATATTAAAAATGTCTTAAAACAGTGTAATTATTTACATAATTAAAAAGTACACATCACACACTGAATGCAATAAATAACATACTACTGCGTATTTAACCATAGGCCTACATATTATTTACAATAAAAGGGTAATGTAAAACACACCCATAATTAAAACAAAGAAGAGGAAGAAGAAAAAAAAGAAGAGAAAAGAAAAGAAGAAGAAGAAAAAGAAGAAGGAGAAGAAGGAGAGAAGAAGGAGGAGAAAAGAAGATGTTGAAGAAGAAGACAATGGATTAGAAAAAAAAGAGAGTTGAAGCAGAATAACAAGAAGATAAAAGATCACATAATATATTGCAAAATGAGAATACAGAGTACTGATATGTAAATGGTAAAATTTTACATTTGTTAATCATGGAAAGGTAATCATAAAATTCATTTAAAAATTTCAATGAGACGGCCGGTACAAAGATTGTTTTCTACTTTTGAATCATGTTGCCTATTTCATTTCACATGTCGAATCAGATGGGAGTGATTAATATTCAATATAGTCTATGTCTCTCATTTTCTTTCCTTTGCCGCTTCTAGCTATTCCAGTGATTACCAAGTGGTATATATACATGTAGGTTAAGAAAAGTAACAAAAGACCTCTAAACAGTAGGTCCGAGTCAGTGGCGTAACTACGGGGGGCACGTCCCCCCCCCCCCCACGGCTGGCAAAAAAACGAGGGAAAAGGAGAAAAAGGGGGAAAAGATAGAGAAATGTAGTAGGCAAGAGGATTGGTTATTATGTTATATTATATTATGTTATATTATATCATTTTATATATATCATATTTCATTACTAAGATTTTTTTGTAACTTTGTGAATAATTATTTGCTTAGGGCCTATGTGTTCATCATTTGGGGTGCTCGCTTTGTCTGTTTAATGAGATAAATAATCATGTACATGGGGATTAAAGTTTAAATCAAAAACATCTCGTTTTTAAGTCATTATACAACAAAAATATTTCCTCGCACTTCGAGCTTTTATCATTTTATGTAGTGCCATATGCTTCTTTTTCAAAGTGCTTGATGTGTAAGCATAATTCTAACAAATTCAGAATTATTGTGACATTATGAGATATGTATGCTTTTCATGAATTCCTAAAAAAATAGGCTTAAAATAACCGTTTGGAGTTAATAGATGCACATTATTTTAGCTCGCGCTCGCATTGTTTAGTGAGACAGGTACGTATCATGATTAAAATAAAAGTTGCTTATAATGTAATTTTTAGGTCTGAATATAAGAAACTTTCAGCTCGCGCTTCGCGCTCGTATTAACTGATAAGTGAAATACATAACTTTTAAATGGCACAATAGGTCAGCATACCTGACAATTAAACTGGATTTGAGCAGCGTTTTGCCCACCCACAAAGTGACTCAAAAATGTTATTGGTGCCAACCCAATGCCGTGACCCACGGCACGTCACTGGTCCCAGTTTCATCAAGGTCCTGAAGACAATAGTTCAGTCTTGTCTAATTTTCAAATGATAAGAATCGTTTGAGTTGAGGCGATACTTTCATAAACATCATTTGGAAACTGAAAAAAGAAAGAAAAATAAACACCCACATTCTAAGATTCAATGGCAGACATTTTCTACATTTAGCAATAAGTTGTTAGTATGTAGTTACAATTATTACTTAATTGAAACAAAAAATAAATGATATCCTATGTTTTTCAAAAACATGTATGACGTCGTGTTTTTACCAGTGCAATTTTTTTTTCTTTAGGCCGATACCATTGCATTGGT